>NC_045542.1:146930231-147082731 GCF_009769535.1 Thamnophis elegans | reverse complement strand
CTTATTTTTGTTTTTTAAGGGAGTATTTTCACAACAGTAGTGTCAGCCCTTTGAGGCAGTCTAGGTAAGAAATGGAAACCATGAATACCAGCATTAGTTTTATTTATTTATTACTAGTTGATAATCCAACATTGCATATTTATTTATAGGGGGGAAATAGCCAGACCAAACGTAATTTCTAATATTGGATTTTCCCCCCTTTCCAGAGGGAGACCCCTTGTGGAGTAAATACTGTGAAGCCGTTACCATGGCAACCCTACTGTACTGTACAGTAGAAGCTATTTTACGACAGTACAGTAGAAACCATTTTAAGGTACAACATGCCGTATCTTAACAGAACACACACACCGTTTTAGGGGTGTCTTACCCCCACAGTATTTGTTTCCAGAGAGTAAGTCATCTGTGTACCATGTTTGGTTGAAATTGCTTGAGGTGTTCCAGAGTTATGCTGGAACATACACACACACAGCCGTTTTTATATGTATAGATTTATTATGAATATTAGCATTACTTTTATTGTAAGGGTACAATAAAAGAGTCTTGCAAGCCTGAAAGCACTTCTCCCCTCCTTTACTTTTGCTCTCCAGAAAACTAGGATGGGAGAATTCTAAGGTGATTCTCACGCCTCCATTCCTTCAGTGGGTTGAGATTTCTTATGTCTAATCATTGACTCTAGGCCAGTGATGGTGAACCTTTTTTGGCCCGTGTGCCAAAAGCGGGGGGAGCACAGTGGGGTCATCTGTGGGCGTGCCACGCCCATAATGCTATGTGCACCCCAGTGCCCATTCGTACACGACCAGCGCTCCCCCCCATTTTTGGCTTTATAGGAGCCTGGGGAAGGCAAAAACAGCCTCCCCCCAAGGCCCTCTGGAGGCTTCAGGGAAGGTCCTGAAGCCTCCAGAGAGCATGAAAAACAGCTCTACGGACAAACCAGAAGTCACTTCCGGTTTGCTCGTAGGGTCGTTTTTTGCCCTCCGGAGCCTTCAGGGAAGCCTCCTGAAGCCTTCTGAATGCCCCAGAGGGCTAAAACCGGCCCTATGAGTAAACCAGAAGTACATTTCCAAACTTCTGGTTTGCCCATAGGCCCAGTTTTTCGCACTCCAGAGGCTTCAAGAAAGCCTTCGGAGGGTGAAAAATGGCCTCAAAAGAAGGCCGAAGTCAGCTGACAGAGCAATGCCTCACGTGCCCTGACAAATGGCTCTGCGTGCCACCTGTGGCACACGTGCCATAGGTTTGCCATCACGACTCTAGGCTGTGATTCTTCCTCCTGTCTCCCAGGGTTATTCTCACAATTCATTACAAGTAGTCATTCAAACCTTTGTGTGCTGTGACGTCGTAAATTCTTTGCTTTTTTCTTTTCCTTGTCCACTGAAGACTCACATATTTGCAATATTTATTTCCTGATTCTAGCAATTGGCTTTAATCCAGCCCCTTCAAATCTATGATCTATGCAGTCTGCAGATTACACATCTCTTCCTATGTTTCTAAGGTGAAATTTGAAAGGTGCATCATTGTTGATTATATATTATGACTACCATATACAGGTAGTTTTGGACTTAACAACAGTTTGTTTAATGACCATTTGAAGTTACAACAGCATTGAAAAATGTGACAATTTTTCACACTTATGAATGTTGCAGCATCTCCCGTTCACCTAATTAAAATTCAGATGCTTGGCAACTGACTCATGTTTATGACAATTTCAGTGTCCCGGGGTCATGTGCTCTCCTTTTGCGGCCTTCTGACAAGCAGTCAATGGGGAAGCCAGATTCACTTAACCACTGTGTTACTAATTTAACATCAGCAATGATTCACTTAACAACCGTGGCAAGAAAAGTTGTAAAATGGGGCAAACTTCACTTAACAAATGTTTCACTTACCAACAGAAATTTTGGGCTCAATTGTTGAAGATCACCTGTCGTGAACATTAAAATATGTTAAAAAAACACATTGCTATTGAAAAACCAGTTTTTCATAACTACTCCACACTTTCCCCAAATATCCATGTCAGCACTGTGCCCAAAATGTAATCCATTTAATAATATGTTCTTTATTTTGTTCAGCTTCTGTATCATATTTTAACAGCAGTTTATAAATTCTTGCAATTACATGTTTGTCATCTTTGTATAATTCAATTTCAAACGTTACATACTGTACTCCCTCCTATATCTCCTTGTTTCTTGTCATTTTCAAATTGCGCCTTTATTTATGCATAGGCAAACCAGATCAAATTTATACCTTCTGTACTTAACTGCACCCAAGTCTTAAGTATAGGTTTCCTGCTTACAAACAGCAGGAAGTCCTAATTATTTAACCATTTTTCATGGCTATTGTGGAAAGCTTATTTTCAACTTCTAAACGGATCAGGCCTGTCGCAGCCATTTTCTCTGGAATGTCAACCAGACATCAACAACTTAATATCCCATGCAATGGTGTCTGTGGGCAGGATGGGGCGGATGTGGCTTGGTGGGCATGGCAGGGGAACGATACTGCAAAATCCACATTTCCTTCCCACTCCTGGAGGAAGAATACTGCAAAATCTCATTTCTACCCCACTCCGGGGGAAGGATACTGTAAAATCCCCATTTCCACCACACTCCTGGGGGAAGGAGACTGTAAAATCCCCATTCTCTTCCCACCCTATTAACCGGCTTTCCAGCTCCATTCTCCTGTTCAGGTCAACAACAAAAAAAGACCCAGCCAATCAGCTGGGACTCTGATCAGCTGGGACTCGGGAGGCAGAGAATAGATGGGGGCGGGGCCAGTCAGAGGTGGTATTTGCCAGTTCTCCAAACTACTCAAAATTTCCACTACCGGTTTGCTAGAACCGGTCAGAACCGGCTGAATACCATCTCTGATCCTGTGGGAATCAAGGTCATCCCACCAGGTGCTGGCTGAAGGCTGGGAGAAGTTACCAAGGAGACTCCAGAACACCTAATTGGACAATGCGACCTGTGACAAAGAGAGAGGGAGCTGTCCATTCTTTAACTATACTGAAAACGTGGGAAATAGCCAAAGCTAGTTTTGCATTTAAAATGTTCTGAAATGATGTACTCAGTTCTTTGAGAAAGCCGAAGGTCTCAGAGTAGCTGGGTTGGTTTGGTTCATAACTCGGAATCTTGACACTTATTGAGTTGAGGTATACCCCAACAATTTCAGAAGCAACCTTTTCTTGTATTTATTCCAGGTTTTTAATCTCTCACATAATGATTTTTAAAACCAAGATTTATTTTATCATACCAGATATGATACGTGTGAACCCCCCGATTCCCATTAGTGGAAAAACCATCCTGTACAGAATTGAGTCCTGGCACACAAAAGGTTGGGGCAGCGGGGGTGCTGCTGTAGAACATGTTTGCAATTGTGTGCCTCCACATTTAACTATCTTCTACTCCTCAATTAGATCCACTCCTTTAATCAAGCCTGTCTTTCTGTTGCTGGAAAAAGTTATTTCATATGTATGTAGGCCTAAATACAATTTTTGCAAAATCTCATTTCTACCCCACTCCAGGAGAAGGATATTGTAAAATCTCCATTTCCACCCACTCCTGGGGGAAGAAGACTGTAAAATCTCCATTTCCACCCCACTCCTGGGGGAAAGAGACTGTAAAATCTCCATTTCCACCCCACTCCTGGGGGAAAGAGACTGTAAAATCCCCATTTCCACCCCACTCCTGGGGGAAGAAGACTGTAAAATCTCCATTTCCACCCCACTCCTGGGGGAAGGAGGCTGTAAAATCTCCATTTCCACCCCACTCCTGGGGGAAGGAGACTGTAAAATCTCCATTTCCACCCCACTCCTGGGGGAAGGAGACTGTAAAATCTCCATTTCCACCCATTCCTGGGGGAAGGAGACTGTAAAATCTCCATTTCCACCCCACTCCTGGGGGAAGGAGACTGTAAAATCTCCATTTCCACCCATTCCTGGGGGAAGGAGACTGTAAAATTTCCATTTCCACCCCACTCCTGGGGGAAGGAGACTGTAAAATCCCCATTCCCTTCCCACCCTATTAACAGGCTTTCCAGCTGGATTCTCCTGTGCAGGCAACAAAAGAAGACCCAGCTAATCACCTGGGACTCCGATCAGCTGGGACTCGGGAGGCAGAAAATAGATCGGTATAAAAGGTAGGATTCTTATATTGTTCTGTAGGGAGAACGAGGCAGGCAGGAACTGAGGCAAGGCAGGTTGAAAGCGAACAACAACCTTTATTTAAACTTAACAAGGCAAAAGCAAGGCAAACCACGAACCAGCAAACAGCAACATTTGACAGCTGACAGCTCTTTTATACAGGAGCCGTCAGATGCTGAATCAATAGAATGGCTCCATTCTCCCGCCAGCTGGCTGCTCGCGTCTTAGCCAATCAGGAGCCAGCAATGCCTTTCAATGGCGTTATAGTCCTGAGGACCCCTCTCCTTCCAGTTAGCACATGCGTAGTCAGTCAAGAACTAGGACCGGTGTCGGCTCCGCCCCAATCATCTTAGTTCAGGGGCGGCAGCCAAAAGAGGAGGAGCTAGTGGAGAGTCCTGTGGAACTTCTGGAGGCTGCGCAGCTGAGTCAGTGGGAAACTCGACCACCGTGGGACTGATAGGATTCTCAGTAAGCCTGGTGACGAGAACGCATCGGTGGGGGGTGTTGCATACGTTTCTGGTTGCACTGGAGCAGCCTCTGGTGGTGTTAGTTTCCCGGGGCTGGATTGGGCCTGCCCTGGGTGCAGGTCTGCTGTGGTAGTGGGCCGTCGTCTGAGTTGATTGATGTGGCAGTGCCACATTTGCCCGTCGCTGAGCTGGACCCTATAAGAATAGGGTCCAGTGAGTTGAGTGATTTGTCTGGGCAGCCACCTTGGGTTGTCCCCATAGTTTTGGGCATAGACTGGGTCTCCCACATTAAAGGCCTGTGTGGAGTTGCCTGCGATGGAAACTTGCTCTGCTGCATAACCAGGGTGTAGTTGGTCCAGGGTTGTCCAGAGCCGACGACCCATAAGCCGTTCTGCAGGACTTTGCTTGGTGATCGGACAAGGGGTTGTATGCTGTGCCGGAAGGTATTGGAACAGCTTGTCATGCCAATTCCCTGGCCCCAAGTGGTCCAATGCCTCTTTAACTGACCGGACAGTCCATTCTGCCAGGCCATTTCCGGCCGGGTGAAATGGGGCCGTCGGGGCATGGTGTATGCCATGCTGGGCCAAGAACAGTGCCGATGTGAACTGGGGTCCGTTGTCGGACACCACCACGTTGGGCAACCCATGGGTCGCAAATAGCCTTTCCAGCACCCTAATTACGGCCTCTGAAGTGGCCGTAATTTGAATAGGCATCTACAAGGATTAGGAAGTTCTGTGCCAAGAACGGGTCAGCAAAGTCCAAGTGGACTCATGCCCATGGAGCCTGGGACATGTCCCATTCCCTGATGGGCACAGAAGGAGGAACCAGCCTGGATTGCTGGCACTGCTGGCAGGTGGCTACCCAGCTTTCTATTTCCTAGTCAATCTTTGGCCACCACACATAGCTTCTGCCCAAAGCCTTCATGCGCACAATGCCTGGATGAGTAGTGTGCAGGCAGCTTAAGATTGGTGACCTAAGCTTTGGGGGGCTACCACCCTATTGCCCCATAACAGGCACCCATTAAGGACAGACAGCTCATGCTGCCATATATAGTAGGGGTGAAACCCAGGATCTACTGGCCCCTGCAGCCACCCCCTGCGCACCCAGTCCAAGACTTGGGTCAGCACAGGGTCTGAGGTAGATAGCCTAGCAATATCCCAAGTGGATATTGGCATGGGCAAATCCTCAATCAAGAGGACCGAAGCAGCGGGAGTAGGGTCCAAGGCTGGCGCAGGTTGACGGCAGCCACTGAGGGCATCAGCATGCCCCAGGATTTTTCCTGGGCTATATTGCAGCTGGTAATTATAGGCAGCAAGAAAGACTGTCCACCTGGACATTCTTGGGGACAATATCTGAGAAGTCTGGCGATCTCCCACCAGAAGACTCAAAAGGGGTTTGTGGTCAGTCACTAAGTGAAAAAAAAACCAGCCATAAACGTAATCATGAAATCGGTTAACCCCAGCTACAGCAGCTAGGGCTTCTTTATCCAGCTGACTGTAATTTCTTTCAGCAGTTGAGAGTGTGCATGAATAATAGGCAATTGAGGCTCCTGAGTCATTGGATAGAATGTGACTCAGAACAGCCCCAATGCTGTAAGGTGATGCATCACATGCCAATGTTAATGGGAGGCGGTCACTGTACTGAAGTAGTAACGCCTTGGATATAAGGACATTCTTGACTGCCCTAAAGGCTTGGGCTTCCCTAGACCCCCCAATGCCAGGGTGTTTTGGACTCCAGGAGCCTATGCAGAGGCTCTTCCAAAGATGCCTTATGGGGCAAAAAAATGGAATAAAAATTAAGCAGCCCCAGAAAAGCTTGCAGCTCTGCTTTAGTAGAGGGCGTGGGGGCTTTCTTAATTGCCTCTACCTTGGATGGAGTAGGGTGGAGTCCTTTGGAATCAACTAAATACCCCAAAAATTCTATGCTGGGAACCCCTATCCTACATTTCTCTCATTTGAGTTTCAGCCCCGCTTGGCGGAAGCAGGTCAGGACTGCCCTTAATTTATTGATGAGCTCTGCCTGATCCAAAGCGGAGATAAGAATGTTGTCGAAGTAGGGTACCACCCCTGGCAGCCCCTGGAGCATCCGCTCTATTAGGCTTTGGAAAATGGCTGGGGTTACACGAACCCCAAATTGAAAGCGTTTACATTTGAAAGCTCCCCGGTGCATTACGATGGTTTGAGCCATGACAGTGGCTCGTCTGCCAGAAGCTGCTGGTATGCTTGTGCCAAGTCCAGCTTGGCAAAAATGTTTCCCTGACCCAATGAGTGGAGCAGATGTTGCACCACTGGCACTGGATAAGGGTTGGCTTGCAACCCTCTATTAATTGAGCATTTATAGTTCACACAAATTCTAATACTACCATCCTGCTTAATTGGTATCACTATGGGGGTCTCCAAGGGGGAGTGGTCTACTGTTTCAAGTACTCCCTGTGCTATCAATTTATCTAGCTCCAAATCTACCTTGGGTTGAAGAGCAAATGGTACTCTTCTGGGTTTTAGATGAATTAGCGCCACTTGGGGGGTCCAAATTTAAAGAAGTGGGTGTCCCTTTATATTTACCAAGCTTGTTGTCAAACACATCCATGAACTCGCTGGCCAGAATGGCGAAGGCATCAGGAACAGTGGAGTGGATGGCGGAGATGTTGAGCCCAACATCTGAGAACCAGTCAAGCCCCAGAAGGCTGGGTAGATGGCCATCTACAATGATGAGAGGAAGGGGCCCCTGGAAGTTCTTGCTTGCAATGTTAAATGTGCCACAATCCACAATGGGTATTATCTGTCCCTGATAGTGTGTGAGGCGAAGTGGGCATAGTTTGAGTTGCGTTTTGGTCAGGCTGGGAACTATCCATTTAATAGTATCCCAAGAGACCAGAGATTTTGAGGAGCCAGTGTCCACCTTCATTTTGCAGGGCTTTCCATCTAGCTGCACTGTCAGGTAGATCTTATGGGTAGGCTTGGTCAGAGAAGCATGGCTGATAGCCAATTCAGGCAGTTGCTGGTCTCCTGAGATGATAAAGCAGTCTTTGTGGTGTTTGGGAAGGTTTTTTTACAAACTGTTTTGGAAAAGTGCGCTCTGGAGGTGGTTCAAAGATTGGCATGGCAGCTCTGCAGACCTTGGCTAAGTGTCCTTTCCTGTCACAATGACGGCAGGTTGCGGCTTTGAACCTGCAAATAGACCTTGCATGGTTCCCGCCGCAACTCAGGCAGGCCACCTGAGGTAAAAAGTCAGCCTGAGTCCGTTTTTTTCTTGTGGCCATTTTGAGGTGGCTAATTTCTTCTTCATAATCAGATATGTCTTCTTCTTCATCTTCTTCGTAGTGAACCGCATGGCCCCTGCTGGCATGGGTTGCCGGTGGCAGAAATCTCTGAATTTCTGTGGTTTTATCTGACATTTCATATGTCGTGGCTTCGTCCATGGCTGCTGGAAGGCTTGCCTCTTTTCGGGCCAGCAAGCGTTTCTGGAGTCTGAGGTCTTTAATACCACAAACGAGCTGCTCTAACAGGGCATCGTCCAGTACAGGAAAGTCACAGAGCAGAGCCGCTGTTCTGAGGGAAACCATGTAGTGACTGATAGATTCACCTTCTCTCTGGGTTCTCTGCCTAAACGCATGACGTCTGGCTATGCGCAAGAGAATTGGAGAGTAATGGTTTTTAAGTTTCTCCAAAAGCATCTCCCAAGGCACAGAATGGATGGATTGAGGGGCTGCTAAAGCCCTAGCCGTTCCAAACATCTTGTGGCCACACGCACTGAGGAAACATCCTCTTTTACGGCCACTGGACAATCCGGTGAAGTTGTTTGCCTCCAGGAAACATTCAAACTGTTCAAGGTAGTCGTCCCATGTTTCAGTGGCCGGGCTGAATGCCGAGAATGCCGGTAAACTAGCCACCCTTGGACAGAAAACTGAGGAGTTTGCCTTGAAGCAACGTCTCGTCGCCAGTGATTTGAGGCAGCTCTCAGCAATTGTGCCTCAGCTCTATTAGTGACTTCGACTCTCCTTTACCTCAGTCCTGATCCCACCTTCGTTGCCAGTGTTCTGTAGAGAGAACGAGGCAGGCAGGAAATGAAGCAAGGCAGGTTGAAAGCTAACAACAACCTTTATTTAAACTGAACAAGGCAAAAGCAAGGCAAACCACAAACCAGCAAACAGCAAAATTTGACAGCTGACAGCTCTTTTATACAGAAGCTGTCAGAGGCTGAACCAATAGAACAGCTCCATTCTCCCGCCAGCTGGCTGCTCGCGTCTTAGCCAATCAGGAGCTGGCAATGCCTTTCAATGACATCGTAGCCCTGAAGACTTAACATATATTGTTTTATGTTTTTGAAGTTTTGGGGTTTGTGCAATATGGGCTTTGTGTTTCTAAAAGGGTTTGGATCATTCCTTGCTTGTGAATGGAGCCAAACTTTCTATAGGCTCATTATCTCATTATTTATCTGGCAGGCATATGCAATGAGCCTTTCTGGGAGCAGTTGTATCTTCCATGGAGAACAGAACTCAAATATCAATTGTTAGATTTAACTGTTCTTATGAATGAGGAGCAACCACTCTCCTTTTATGGGACCGATTTTCAGACACTTCCAAGAACTTTTCAAAATTCTTATCAATACCTCTTAGCTCAGTGATGGCTAACCTTTTCCGGAGTGAGTGGCCAAAGTGTGCATGCCCAGGGTCCCAAAATGCAATGCGTTGTATTCCCCGTGCATGCGTCCTTCCCTCCACACATGCATGTGTGCCCCATTTCCCCTACGCATGCGTGCATGCCCCCACACACCCTGTCCCGCTGTGCATGCACGACCCCCATGCATGCATTCCCCCCACACACACATACCATACTCCCCTGCATACACCCCACTCCACATGCATTCACACACCCCGCACATGCTTATCCCCCTGTGCATGCATGCACGCCCCCTGCATGCCCCTCCCCACTTGCGCATGTGTTACAGAGACCCAAAGACCAACTGGCTGGCGGGAGGTGCACGTGCATGCATGGCAGAGCTGAACTGGGGCGACGGCTTATGTGCCATCAGAGACGATGCTATGTGTCACCTCTGGCACGCTTGCCATAGGTTTGCCATCACAATCTTAGTTGATAGATGTAGTTTTTTGGTGCCTTCCTTACATTATTAATTGTGTCAGACTTTTAATCTGCAGTATTTGAAACATTTTTAATGACTGGTCTTTGAGCATAAATAAAGATGTAATAAAATCCCATTAGCTTGTGGGTCAGTATGCATTGCCAACCAGGTAAGAAACAAATCCTCTAGGGATTAAGTGAGCAATACAGAGTGACTTATAAAATTGCCCTACATTCAAAGTAATGAATAATCAATTTCTGTCAGCCTTACTGGGTAGACTAGACTGAAAACACAACCAGATGAACAAATTCTACTTTGCTATACGGTTACATTAACAGAATTTTGCAATCTTGCAGTTTAAAATTACTTCTCCCCCCCCCCCCCCGGTCATCTTTAAAGCACCCCAAAAGTAGAGGGTCTCATTTGAGCTTCTTGCCCCATCCACATTCCTCCTGTGGGCTAAGCTACCTATTATTTGTTCCCTGTGTCTCGTTGCTGTGTCTCCTAAAGTCATGCCATTAAAGTTCCTTAGACAAATCTGAGATTTAAAACATATACAAGAGCCATGGTGGCGCAGTGGTTAGAGTGCTGTACTGCAGGCTATGTCTGCTGACTACCGGCTGCCTGCAGTTTGGCAGTTCAAATCCCACCAGGCTCAAGTTTGATTCAGCCTTCCATCCTTCCGAGGTCAGTAAAATGAGGATCCCTCTCTAAGCGGTTTACAGAGTTGGGGGCAATTATGCTGACTCTGTAAACCGCTTAGAGAGGGATGTAAAAGCACTGTGGAGCGGTATATAAGTCTAAGCGCTAATGCTATGTACAGGTAGTCCATGACATATAAACATTCATTTAGGGATTGTTGGAAGTTACAAAAGCATTGAAAAACCCGACATGGCCATTTTTCACACTTATGATCACTGTAGGCATCCTCGTGGTCAGGCTATCAAAATCCGGACACTTGGCAACTGGCTCATATTCATGAGGGTTGCAGTGTCCTAGGGTCACGTGATCACTTTTTGTGAATTTCTGACAAGCAAAGTCACTGGGGAAGCCACTATGTTACTAACTTAACAACTGCAGTGACTCACTTCACAATTATGCAAAGAAAAGTCGTAAAATGGGGTAAAGCTTACTTAACAACTGTCTCAGTTAACAACAGAACATTTGGGCTAAAATTGTGGTTGTAAGTTGAAGACTACCTATATGTGGCTTTTAAACTTTGTTTCCCTGAACACAAAGGCTTTTAACATTAGCAGAGGGATTTAACAAGTCTCCTGTGCTTTTGTTCCATGATGCTTCACATGGCATGTAGAACCTTGTCTGATCCCTGTGTATGGACAATCAATACAATATGTCATACACCCAAGGGGAATACAATCTGAGGATCCTCGTGTGGCATTGAACAGCTTTGCACGGGGTCCCCCGAGACTTCTAGACAGCGGTGGGATTTAGCCGGTTCAGCAAGTTCGGGCGAACCAGTTGTTAAATTGCTGGCTGGCCCCGCTCCTTCCTGCCCTTTCCCTTCCAGGAGTTCCAACGTACCCCATTTTGGCTCCCTGGTAAGAGTTGGCAGGCCTACTAGGCCTGAAACGTAGTGCAGGGGGGGATGGCGCAGCCCCCCATGGCCCATTTTTGCTCCCAGGAAGCTGCAGGGAGACCTACTAGGCAGGATGGGGGGGGGTATGGGCCCCCCGTGACCTGTATTTGCTCCTGGGGGGTGCAGGAGGTTGAGTGCTGCCTGGCCACACCCATTATGGCCACGCCCACTCAGCAGGTCATTAGGGCAGAGAACTGATTGTTAAATTGAATTGAATCCCACCACTGCCTCTAGAGTTAAATTTGTAACAGAAGTTTGTATATAATTTAAACTAATTAAATTTAAATATACATGAAGTGAGATCAGTATAAGGCTGTACTATTTCTTGGCCTGGAAAAACTTACACAGTTTATATGGCTGCCCATTGTACGTGCATAACTCTGGGCGTCTCACCAACAATTCACAGTTCACGAGAAAACAAGGTAATAAAACCTCTATAAACAAAACAACGAACACAATTGAAATAATAACACAGCAACTGAGGCACCCTATAACCAACTCACGACACGAACCACACCTTATACTAAGCTTGTCTAATTTCCTGGCCTGACATCTGGCGGAAAAAGCATATTGCTTTCTGGAAAGTCAAAAGGGTCCTGATCTGAGGATGGGGACAATCCTTTGGCTCTTTGGAGGGCCAGGTGGGGCTGGCTCCCCTCTGCCCCTCCCCTGCGCACACACTCAAACACAGATCCAGGATGTTAAATGAGCTGAATGTTGGTATGGATTGGTTATGAATGCTGTATATGCATCAGTGGTGGGATTCAGCCAGTTCGTACCACTTCAGGAGAACCGGTTGTTAACTTTCTGAGCAGTTTGGGTGAACTGGTTGTTGGAAGAAATCATTAGGGCAGAGAACCCTAATTCGAATCCCACCACTGATATGCACACTTGTTGCTAACAGGGATATTTGGACACCATCCCTCCTAACTTCCCAATGCTTCTCTTCTTTTCTCCTTCCGCTTCCCCTTTGATCGTGGGAGGAAAAAGAAATCTGGGATTACACAGTTATGTTCCGTAACATGGTATCATCTCCCAGTCTGTGCAGAACACAGCTTCTCAACCTTGTGAACTTTAAGCAGTGCGGACTTCAACTCCCAAAATTCCCCAGCTGGATTCTGGGAGTTGAAGTCCACACAGCTTAAAGCTCATAAGGTTGAGAAACAATGATATGTAGAAACTTAGTGGACTGGCAGGACTGATGAGAAAGCATAAAGTGGGACTTCAACTCCCAGAATCCGGCTGGGGAATTTTCGCTCCTCATTCATAAGAACAGTTAAATCTTCTAACGCATAAGCGCACCAGCATGCCTACCATCCCTGTCCTACTGTCCCATTTATATGGTACTCTTTTTATGTGTTTATGGCTATGTTTTGCTTATTTTTATCCTTTTATTTGTGCCATTTTTTTCATATATTTTCGTACTTGTTTCCTTGTACTTGTTGACAACTAAAATAAAATAAAAAAAATAATTCCTTGTACTTAAGGGCAGCAGACTAGCTTAAGGAAGAGTGGGCTCTATGATGTGAGTACTCAGAAGAAATGGCAGAGGAGGTGTCTCAGTTACCACTGAAGGCAAAGTGTCACGCTGCCAAATACAAATAGTCCTTGACTTACGACAGTTTGTTTAATGAGCTGTTCAACAGTCACTGGAAAAAACTGGCTTATGACCTTTTTCCGCACTTACAACTGTTGCATCATCCCCATGGTCACAAGACTAAAATTCAGACACCTGGCAGCTGACTCATATTTATGATGGTGGCAGTGTCCCGGGGTCATCCCCTTCCGCAACCTTCTGATAGGCAAAGTCAAGGGGGGGGAAGCCAGATTCCCCATGTTAACAACTGTGTTACCAAATCAACAACTGCCGTGATTCCCTTAACAACTGTGGCGAGAAAGGTCGTAAAATGGGGCAAAACTCACTTGACCAATGAGAAATTTAGGGTTGAATTGTGGTTGCTAGTCGGGGGCCACCTGTGGTAGAACTGTCCCAAGGTAGGCCAAAGGCTCTATGCATATTTATGCGTATCAGAGGAGAAATCTCAGCAAGAATGAGAAGTCCTGCCCCTAAAATACCGCTAACAAAGATGGAGGAGGTGGAGGTGGAGTTGTGGAAAGGCACAACGCTCTGGGAGACTCCCGGTAGCTATCGGTGTTGGTGGTGTCATGTTGTGAGCAAATGTTATTGCAGGTTCCTTCCTGCCGTGAAACTGGGATTGTCTGCAGATGGACATGGGGATGCAAGCAAGGGAGCTTGGCAAGCCAGCAAGCTGGTCTCGGTGAGGACACACACACACACACAAACACACACACACACTCCCTGTTGTTAAAGGGGGAACCATTTAGAAGATCTGCTCTGTGCACCTTGTTTGCGTCTCTTCCGTTGTCTACATGAACTCAGTACCGGGGACCCTCCTGTGTCCCGGATGCTGTTGTGGTGGGTGGAATTGGAGGGTGGGCATGGTCGAGGTCTTTGAGATAAACTTGGGGAAAGCTGGCTTGTCTGAAACCAAAGGGAGTGAACCCCAGGGGTTCTCCAGATCACCGCCATCTTCCCTGTAGCAAATGGTGCATGTTGGAAATCAGCCTGTGCAGCAGCTTCCACGTTTGAGAAAATTAGCCAAGAACCGCCTTCCCTAACCGATTTCCCTTCCCATGTACAGTTTTCCATATCTAGAATTCTCTCCAGTTGAGGAATTCTGGGAGTTTCGAAGCTCACTCATGTGGAGGGCAGTCCTGGTTGGGAAGCCCTGATCAAGAGCTGGATGTGAGCAAAATAAACCAAATCAGCTGTACTTTGGTAGTCTGGGAAGGCAGTGACTCAGCCAAAGTTAACATAAGGGTTACAGGTAGTCCTTGACTTACAATCATTCATTTAGTGACCGTTCAACATAGTGGTGGGATTCACTTACCAATACCAATGAGTGGGCGGAGCCTCCAGCAGCCGCAACTACCGGTTTACCCAAACCGATATGAACCGGCTGAATACCACCTCTGGTTCAACGTTACAAAGTCACTGGGGGGAAAAATGACATAACTGGTCTTCATCACTTATAACTGTCACAACATCCCTGCAGTCACGTGATCAAAAATTGGTTGCTTGGCAACTGACGTGTATTGACAATTGTTGCAGCATCCTGGCCATTTACAACCTTCCCAGCTGGCTTCTGACATGTCTATGGGCGAATCTAGATCCGCTTAATGACCTTGGGATTCGCTTAGCAGCCCCAGTGATTCACTTAACAACCGTGGCACAGAATGGTAATAAAATCAGGCCTGAGTCACTTAACCTTGCTAGCCTTGCTTAGCAAAGGAATTTCTGGTCCCGACTGTGGCTTATAAGTCAAGGTCTACCTATATTGAGAAGAGGATTGTAGGAAGAGAGAGAGGGGTGGGGGAGGATTTTGGAAAGGGGTTCAAGGCAGAAGAGGAAAAAAAAAATAATGGAGACACATTTCAAGAGCAGGAGATGCCAAAGAAGGGAGCAAGACTTTGTTGCTTCTAATAGAAACCAGAAAGGCCAGAAAGTAGAAGTGAGGAGTAAAACACTTGAATGTTTTAAGGAGCTCTTGTTCCAAAGAGAAAATTCCACAGTGCTGAATTGCAAATTCTTCAACTGATCTATTGAATTCAGAACATACTATAGGCAGAACAAACAATACAGCAACTGCCAAATAGCTGGGGGAAAGGCAAGAATTTGACAAGGGAGGGGAGAAGACCTACCTTAGGTGGGGCTTCTTGTTTGGTGCCATCAGATGATGTTCCTAGAACGATATCAGATTACACTGCAGGGTGTAGCCACAATTCTCATCACTTCTGTTTCTTGACTGATCAGGGGCAGTTTTACCTGATGGGGAAGTCTGTAGCTGCAACATTTTTTCAGGGGTGTAATCTCAATCTCTCTCTCTCTCTCTCTCTCTCTCTCTCTCTCTCTCTCTCTCTCTCTCTCTCTCTCTCCCTCCCTCCCTCCCTCCCTCCCTCCCTCCCTCCCTCACGCGCACGCACACACACACACACACACTTTTAACCTTGAGCTTTGGGGTCTGTCCCTGCCTGATGTCTTCCAAAACATCAACTCTCATCACCCAGAAACCACAGTGATTGGGGAAGACAATTCTGTAGGATATCATTCGTGGCTTCCAAGTGAAAAAAGGAAGTTTCATTCTGCTAATGTTCTTTCTCTCTGTGATCATTTCTGCTTTCCTTAAGCCCAGTAGCTAAGAGGAATGGTTAGATAACCATTGAAAGAAGAATCCTTTCAAAAATAGTTCCTACAACAAATGAAGATGTTGGTGCGTCTAGAAATGTTGGGAATTGACATCCCAACACATCTGAAGGATACAAGATAGGGACAATGCTTCAGAATGTATCTCAGGAGCTGCAGCATCTGAAGGCACAAAGTTTGCCATAGAGTTTGTTGGAAGAAATATCCATCTGGTTCAGTTCCAGAGAAAGACACTGGCAACATAGAGGCTGATTGGAAAGATGGTTTAATGGTGAAACAGAACCACCAAGCACATGGCTCTGGACAGCTGATCACGTGGAGTTGAGAGTGGGGTATGCCTTCTCTTGGGCTTTGAACTTGAGCTTCCTGTTCCTGTGCAACAACATGTATTCTATTGGCTGTTGTCAGACTCCCATGGGGCTATTTAGGGGTCATAGCTGGCTCTGTAGGTTGCCTGAGAAGTTTGCTGGGGGTGGTGCAACGGAGATGATGCAATGAAGGGGCTTGTGTTCTGAAAGGAGGTTGGGCAATTTCTATTATGGCTTAATTGCTTTGTCCTGGTTTGGATATTTTTTTTAAAAAAGTAACAGAGTTGGAAGGGACCTTGGAGATCGTCTACTCCAGCCCCCTGCTCACGCAGGAAACCTATACTAGGGATTTGAACCGCTGAACTGCCGACTTTTCTGATTGACAAGCTCAGCATCTTAGCCACTTAGCCACTGATCCACCCACTAGGATAGGATATCTTGACGGGATACTCTTGAGTGAGGGCTAATCCTATCACTCTGCCTTTGTTTCAAAATATCCTGTCTTGAATGGATTTCTGCCTGTAGTATTTACCTGCAGTATTTTACCTATGAATACAGCTATCTATCTCTTTATCTCTTAAGTGCTGACATCTGCCGAGGGCTATTAAGAAAGGTGGGGGCTGATTTCCAAGAGCAGGTTTCTCCATTTCTCCCTTTAGGGGAATACAGTATAATATTCTGCCTTTTTAATGTGTCTCAAAATATTTCATTCTTCTAGGAAGAGGGGCGGGTGTTAACTTTCTACAAGCTGATGTTAAGGGCTCCTTGGAAGAGCAATTGAGATCGATGGAGCAGATCAGAGCAGACCTGCAAAGCTCTGGGATTCAGGAGGAGGTTCAGCTGGTCCTCGCAGTGGTCAGAAATCCAAACAAAATTAGCCCGATGCTCTGCATGCCCCACCCTGTTCCCAGCCGTAACTTATCACACGGCGTGTTATTTTCTAACAGCAAAACAGACTTGTCTTCTACCCCAGCGGCAGTTCCTGCCTGCCACGTTTTGGCACAAGTCCCTGGAGTGGAAGAACTGGATGGTTATGCAAGGCTGTTTACCTATTGCCGGGCAGAAGCTCCTCCCCAACCTGCCTCTGGTCTCCTCCCTGCCTATATAGAGGCGAGGTGTTGAGCTGGCACCAGAGCACAGGAGCCGAAGGATGACACAGGCGTGCGGCATGGAAAGCAAAGGGCTGGTGGCTGAGCTGCAGAGAGCGGCTATCTGCCCGGCCTGCAGGGGTCACTTTAAGGACCCAGTGATCCTCGACTGTGACCACAGCTATTGCCGGGCTTGTATCACTCGCTACTGGGATGAGGAGTCCATGAAGGGAAATGGCCCTCGGGTGATATCTTGCCCGCAATGCAAGAAAGTCTTTGAGAGGAGGAACCTCCGTACCAACGTCAAGCTGGCAGTAGAAGTCAAGATCACCCAACACCTCAATGCCAAGACAGCCCAGGAACCCCTTGCCCCAAAGTCCAAGCGCCGCCGTGGAGGGTGGAGGCCCACAACCAGCATCCAGAAAGAAAAGGTAGGTCATGGGTGAAAAGGTTAGGTTGCCTAGGAGAATGTCAAGAAGAGGAGCTCTGATCTTATGCAGTGTGTGTACTCCATAGGCACTCCTTCCCATTGGATTTGGGTTTGGAAGTTGAATATACAGTGTGTGGTATGTTCAGATAAGTGCATACACCAGAATAATTTTATCTGAAAATGATACTGAGAAATAGACTTTTCAGAAGCAGTCGTTAAAATTTGTTAGAATTTGCTTGCTTTCTCATCATTTTGCTACAGTGGCCTATAGTCACAGTCATACACAATTTCCACTTCAAGCTTTCTTCTTAATGTAGAATGAAGCCAGCCACAGACATTTATATCGCTTTAAACAATGGGAAATTAGACAGTAATTTAGTTTATGAAGCGTTTTCTAAGCACCAAGGCTCAGGTCCAAAAAGAAAAAAAAAACCTGCCTGTGGTCCTAATACTTGGAGAAATCTTCCCAGTCAGGTGTTCTCCAGGTATATATGATTTCATATGCCTGGAAATGATGGATACTGCAAATCCTATGAAGATTAGAGATGGTCAGAATTGTATTGATCACATCTGAAAGCACCATACTGATTAAAAAAAAATCCTGTTGAAATATAGGGGGAGAGGGAAGAAAACCTCCAAAGGACATGGATGTATTCTGCCTGTTGGATTATGAGTGAATGAAATCATAAAATTATATTCTTGCTAGTATCATGAAGATGTCTGTTATTTAATCTCATGAACGGTGATGCAAAAACTGAATTTGTGCTTATGGATATACTAATGAAAATAAAGTATATCAAGACAATTACGCATCACTTGATGCTCTCGAGATGTGTTGGACCACCGTCCCATCATTTACTAGTCAGTGTTGCCCTTTATAATCCACACATTGGAAGGCATTAAGGGAAAGCTGAGGTGGTATCATGATGATGATGACTTGCTCAAATATAACAAGGCAAAACATTAGTGGATTTACTCAATCAATCAATCTAGTGGTGGAAGGGACCTTGGAGGTCTTCTAACCCAACCCTCTGGTCAAGCAGGAGACCCTAGACCATTTCAGACAAATGGCTGTCCAGTCTTTTCTTAAAAATCTCAAGTGATGGAGCACTCATGATTTCTGAAAGCTAGTTGTTCCATTTGATTTATTTTTTATTTTTTTATTGGTTTCATTTGACATTGTACTCATTTGGTTGATCGTATTTTTCCATGAAATTTCATGGTGCTGATTTATCAACCCATTTACCACATAAAAAGTTGGGGGGAAAAACCTTTTTCAAAAGAAAAACATTCACAAAGTAGTTGACTATTTGTGGGCCTCACTTGAAGCTGGATTTGATGACACCGGAAGATGTGCTGTTAGGAATAGGGCTTGGCCTTTCTCTTCTACATTGCATTTTTGCTGAAGTAATAGATTAACAGAGTTGGAAGGGACCTCTCAGGTCATCTAGTCCAACCCCCTGCCCAAGCAGGAGACCCAACATCTGCCTCTACCTAGGATCGAACTCACAACCTCCTGATTGTAAGGCAAGAGCTCTACCAAATATACTTCAAGCTGCCCAAGAAACTGCACAGACCAGATGAGGTTTTCTTTCTCCAAAGATTGGGAAAAACTGTAGCTTAATGTTGGTGCTCCTGCTTTACATGCAGAAGATGTCAGGATTGCTCCCTAGGATTGTCCCCTTTACATGCAAAAGATTCAAGAATGCCTAAGACTATGGGAAGCAAAAGCCAGATTTAGAAGGAATGGAGGAAAATTATTTGGTTTCTTGGGGTTAGGATGAACTAATGGCAAAGAGCTACAGGTGCTATCCTGGGCTCTTTAGAGGAAAAGCAGAATAGAAATGAACTAAGCACGTATCTTTTTTAAAAAAAAAAATACAATCTTTTAGTGGAGGGATAGGCAATCCAATGTCCTCCAGAGATAATCAACTACTTCAGAATAGCTAGAATACCTCAAATTTCCTATCCTTGTAAAGAAGCAGGATTTCTCCACACTTGCATGTCTTGTATATTCCATTCTTACCATAGCTCACGATGATTCTGCAACATGTTCAATAAAGTCATGTTACAATCATGATGTGGGTTTGTTATCTGGCCTGTAATTGTTCTACCAATGCTGCAACGTTTTTCACAACTCAACATTACGCTGCTGGTGTTGAAGGCACTGAAACATGGTGAAGGCAAGAGGTTAGCAATCCTAGGACTACCTTTGATAGACCTCCTACAAAGAAAATAACCCCCACAAATTGCAAAAGAAATGAGTAGAACAGGCATTTATGGAGCAGTAGTACTAAATATTTTTCAAGACAGATCTTGTACTAGAACTGCAGGTGCCTCAGAAATGAGGCATGGCTTATATTTATTCATATGATTGCAATCTGAAAGGCATGCCTCAGTGGAAAACACTTTTACAATTGTCAAAATAAGAATGAACAGAGATCAACAAGAATCATTGTGGTTAGTGAAGATGGAAGAAACAGATTACCGTAACAGACAAAAGAAGGCAAATAGAAGAGGAATGATTGCCAGAATAAAAAAGAGAAACAATGCAAAATGGATATCTATGTATAAATCCTTCCAGAGCCATGTTCAAGTGTTCTTTCTTCTGTTGATAGTATAATGTATTAGATACATAACATAATGTACGAAGTCAAGGCTGCAGCCACGCAGAATTAAAAGTATGATTTGCTTTCTTGCACAAGGACATGCATGTGCCCCAGCAAGGATTTATGGATGTGCAAAGTCTGCTATTAATTCATGCTCCCTGGTGTAACCAGTCCATTTGCATTGGTAATGAACTTAGTTTGCTTGCCAACTCAAGTTTCATTTACAACATTCTTTCATCTTGATTTCTACTTTGGATTTACTTTTTCCTGAAAGGGAAGGCCTGGCAACTTTTGACTTGCATCGACTGGTTAAAAAAGAAGAGGTAACCTGACAAGATAATGACATTCTTGATCACAAGCTTAATAAAGTCAGAACATGGCAAAGAAGATCATTGGAAAGAGAAAGGCTACTGACTGTCACCTTGAATTATAATGGAAGAACCTTGTGCTGTGAGAATTGCCTTCATCCGATTCATCTTCTCCCAGTTAAACCAGCTATATCTTATCTGCTCTATCCACACAGCCTTCCTTTCCTCTTACTTCACCTTCTCCTACATGGCCAAGGTGGAGGCTGGAGAAAAAGCTACCTTGCAGTTCTAGGAAGACTAAGTATCAGGGAAACCTGAGGGTAGGAGTTGCAAGCTAGGGATGGTAACCTAGCTGAAACTGGGCTGTTTTCCAAGGACAGCAACCGGATGTTGTCATTGTCTTTTTCTCACTCCTTAGCCATCCTAGCTCTAGGATTGCCTTTCTGAAGAACCTACATGGACACAAGTCAAGCCACCTGCCTGGCCCCAGTTTAGCTTGTATTTTGGTGATTATTTTATTGATGTGTGTAATGATTACTTATTGGTATTTTGTATTTTTGTGATCCGCTTTGTACGGGGTTTCAATGCTGTGGGACAAGCAGCTCCAAAGCAAGTCTGTCTATTGAACCTTGGAGTCAGTTGTCCCAAGAGCTAGTAAGAGCTTGCATTTTCTAGAGGAATAATATCACCCATTGTTCTTTTGCTGAGAACGAAGTATTAAATTGGCCTTGCTTTTGAATATTCATCTTTAAAACTTGAGAACGCAATACCTTCACATTATTAACAGCTATAACATGTTTCAGGGTGCCATAAAAATCCTTTTTCTTTATTCTAGGTTGCTTAGCTAGCTATTTTGTTGGATAAGAGGCGATTGCCTCATGCCTGGAAATAGATTTGAAACCTAGCCTTCAAGTGCTCCCCATTACACTTCATTCTCCGTTTCTTCATTAAATTCTTTGTTGTTTCAATCCCCAAATGGGAATAATTAACAGGTTAATTGAGGCATACAATTTGGAGATATTTAGGGACAAAAAAGTATTTCCCAAAGTTATAGAGAACAAATATTATGAATCTAGTTTTCTATTGGGTTCTGCTTTTAACAAAGTTTGAAACAGACAACAGTGTTGTTTTTTCTAATCTTGGAATTGGCAATCCATAAACTATATGCATCTCTTGCGGTCTTTTGTGTAGCTTCTGGGTCCAACTCCCACTCCATGATATCTTTGCTAATGTTTTCGTGTTATCTGTTTTAAGATAGTAAAACAGGTAAAATAGGTAGCAAAATAGATGAAGGCTCCAAGATGTATGATACCCCAATGTCATTTGTTTAAAAAAAAGAATAACCTTATTTAAAATAATATTTTCAAATGACACAAATTCTCTCCTTGTATGTCTTC
Source organism: Thamnophis elegans (assembly GCF_009769535.1). Lineage (NCBI taxonomy): Eukaryota > Metazoa > Chordata > Lepidosauria > Squamata > Natricidae > Thamnophis > Thamnophis elegans. The sequence continues at coordinate 147,061,094 of NC_045542.1, read as the reverse complement.
CATCTTGATATTGTTTAAGAAGTCCTTGAAAACCTGACTCTTTCCCAGGCTTTGTTGGTATTGATGGGTGTTAAGCCCGTTATAGGGTTTTATCTGTTAGTAGGACTCTGTGTCTGGTTATACATTGGGGTGGGGGTTCCCCTTGTTTTTCTTGTTTTTTACTATTTTTAATGCTGTGTTTTGGAGTTGTGTGGTCTTCTAAATTGCTTCCTTAATTAATTTATGATAAGGGTCTTAAATAGGGGTGAAATTCATTTTTTTTTACTATCGGTTCTGTGGGCGTGGCTTGGCGGGCGTGCAAGGGCAGAATACTGCAAAATCTTCCCTCCCCACTCTGGGGCCAGCTACAGGTGGCATTTGCCGGTTCTCGGAACTACTCAAAATTTACGCTACTGGTTCTCCAGAACCTGTCAGAACCTGCTGGATTTCACCCCTGGTCTTAAAAGAACCAGTTTTCCAGTGAGGTTCTACCATGTGTTTTGCAGCTCTCAGTGGCTAATTTTTTTAAAAAGGGTATCCCCTTATCTGTAAACACTGTCCATTACCTGAGCTTGATTCAAAGGAAACTTTCTTTTCTTTTCCCTTCCTAGATTAGGGGTGGAGAACAAGTTGCCTTCCAGATATTGAACCCACAAATATCTCCATTCTAGCAGAAATGGAAATTGCCCATTGCCAAATCCCTGTCCTTAGATCCTGGTTTATAAAGAGGTTCCACAGCCTCCTACTGCAATTATTCTGCTATTAAGTACAAACACCCCAACTGCTAATGCTCATATGTGGCAGGTTCATTTGCATATAGAAGGTTGTAGGTGAAATCCCTGGAAACTCACTTTGAATGAGGTCAGGTAGAAGGTTTTGATCTAATCAAAACCAACCAAAAAGAGTGCTGTCAGTTCAGTAGTGGGTTCCGGATACCGTTGCAACCGGTACAGTTGCAACAGGGCCAGTGTCCAGCACATGAACATGCGCAGTGCACGCATGCGTCTTACCATTCAGCGACGCATCTGCGACGCTCCAGCTGCTCAGTGGAGCGTCATGCAGGCTCTGTACACGCTGTGTGCAGAAGCCCTGAAGAGTTTAAAGACAGGTAAGGAGCATGGGCGGGCGGGTGGGCCCTCCGGAGCACTGTACCGGAATGGTACCCGGTGCTCCGGGCAGGCTCCGGTACGCCTGTACCGGGGCGTACCACCTGCAACCCACCACTGTGTCAGTTATATAAGAGGCAGCAATCCCTTCCCCTGTAGTGGTCTTTTAAGTTGGGTAAGAGAGACTTATTTATACCATATGTCCCCCAAAATAAGACCTCCTCGGATAATAAGCCCAACCAGGCTTTTGAGTGCATGAGCTAAAATAAGCCCTCCCCTAAAATATTTAACCTCATGTGGAGGTGGTCCCCGCCATTTCCTGGGAGGGAAGGGGGAAACATGCCCCACACGCCCCACATGCACCTGCCATCCATGCGGAATGGCCTAGCGGATGGCACTCCTGCAAACCCTAGCTACTACACCCCTTCTTTTAGCGACGCAAGAGTGTGCCAGAAACACAGACAGAATGTCCGGCCTTCTCTGGATCATCTGATCCGCAGGCCGCAGTTAAGGGGCCTCCTGCACCTCAACAATAATAAGACCTCTCTGAAAATAAGGGCAAGCTCTTATTTCAGGGGTCAAAAGAAAATAAGACCCAGTCTTATTTTCAGGAAAACATGGTAGGCTTCACATGTTTGGTTGAATCTGGATTTAGCAATACAATACAATAGCAGAGTTGGAAGGGACCTTGGAGGTCTTCTAATCCAACCCCCTGCATAGGCAGGAAACCCTCCGGGGGGATGGGGGAGGGTGTTTTCACCCTCCCCAGGCTCCTCTAAAGCCGCTGGAGCCTGGGAAGGGTGAAAAAAGAAAGTAAAAAGGGGGGGAGTGCCTCTCATGTGCGCCTGTGTACTGGGGTGATCGCACATTACATTATGGGTGCCACACGCCCGGGCACGACCCCCCTGCACTATCTCCCCTTATGGCACACGAGCCAAAAAAGGTTCACCATTGCTGCCCTATACCATTTCAGACAAATGGCTGAAATTAGCTGCAGGCAGTCCTTCATTGCATGTTAATAATATAATAGCAGAGTTGGAAGGTACCTTGGAGGTCTTCTAGTCCAACCCCCTACCTAGGCAGGAAACCCTATACCGTTGCAGACAAATGGCTATCCAACATTTTCTTAAAGATTTTCAGTGTTGGGGCATTCACAACTTCTGGAGGCAAGCTGTTCCACTGATTAATTGTTCTAACTGTCAGGAAATTTCTCCTCAGTTCTAAATTGCTTCTCTCCTTCATTACTTTCCACCCATTGCTTCTTGTTCTACCCTCAGGTGCTTTGGAGAACAGTTTGACTCCCTCTTCTTTGTGGCAACCCCAAAAAAGGGCTCGTCCGGGATTTGAACCCGGGACCTCTCGCACCCAAAGCGAGAATCATACCCCTAGACCAACGAGCCATCACATGTTATGTGGCTGCTATTACTATAGTTTGTAAGCCATGATTTGTTTACCATGGGGAAATTGTGCTTTTAATAAACTGCTGTTAAGCAAACCATGGAGCAGCACAATCTGTGAATCCTTTCAGGGTGTTCATGAGGTTAGTAATATGATGGGTTTCCCTGTAGCTGCCAGAGGTGGGAAAGACAAAAAGTTGATAACAGAAAGAAATAAAGTGGAAAGATAGGTGGTAAAAATAGGTCTGACAAAATAGCATGTGCAGAAAGCTGAAAATTCAGCTAAGATTAGCATTCCTCGGGCTGTTTGTTCTAGAGATGTTCTACATATCTAATACTCATCTTCCCATGCGGAATAAATGCAGTGGTTTGGGGCCATCTCTCGACAAAGAATGCCAAATGTATAAGTTGCTTTTAAAAAAAGGAATGGAATATAATTTATACCAAAGGATTGAACTCAGGTTCAGCAGAGGATAGAGTGGGATGGGAGATTTCGGGAATGGATGAAGACTGATCAAACTCACTTGGATCAAACTCAAGTGGCAGAAAACAAAAATTGGAAAATGGGAATTTGGACACATAGATAAAAATACAGAAATAGTAAATATAAAAAATTAGGAAAATGGCAGGAGTCCCCAACATTTTCGGGTTCAGTGGGCATATTTGGAATTTTAAGGTTGTGTTGTAGAAGCCCTTACCTATAAGGTGTACTATTGGGAATGAAATTATTTGCAAAACATTGATCTTTCAGAATTATACTTGCCACCTTGGTATCCTCTAGCCAACCACAAGACAATCCCCATCAACCTGCTTCATTTTTATCCTCTTTTGAACAAGAATCATATTCCCAAATAAAGCAGTGGAGCATAGCTATCCAGCATTATTATGGGTTAAGCTTATAGAGCCCATTTGGGGATTGCAACTTTTGGGAATTATGTCTTTCCTGGAGGCTACCGTGTTTCCCTGAAAATAAGACAGGGTCTTATTTTCTTTTGACCCCCGAAATATGCTGTTGGCCTTATTTTCGGGGAGGTCTTATTATTTTTGAGGTACAGGAGGCGGCAAGCGTGGTCACCTTATGGCTGCTGCTGTGTTGTAATATTTTCGGGGAGGGCTTATTTTTGGGAGAGGAATTATTTTAGCACATGCGCTCAAAAGCCTGATTGGGCTTATTATCTGGGGAGGTCTTGTTTTGGGGAAAACAGGGTAGTATTTTACATTATACCAGCTACTCCTTTTTTATTTAATGTAAGCTGTGAAGTGAGCAGGGAGTCTGATGGGTGACAGTGGAGTTGTTACTAGATACCTTGATACTCCATTACACTGAGCTTCCTAGAGAAAGTTCAATACCTCACGAGGGCACCAGGCTGGACTCATCTATTTGGTGAGAACCAACATCTCCTGCGAGTCAAACTGTTTGGTGCTTAAATTTTCAGCAGTCCCAGCACATTTCTGCTCCCGATGGTGTCTAATTTCAATAAGTCAAACTGTGCAAATGCAAAGTTATCTTCCTGCACTCAATTTTGAATAATCTAACATGATAAGGCTTTAGCACAGCATGATAATATGTCTCATTAGAGTCTCAAAATAGGCCAAAGCTGTTCTACTTCCTATTTATGAAGATGCTCCTCCCTGAAAAGGAATATCAGGATCTTTGCATGTAGTGAAGCCCTTGTTGGGTGTTTACATGTAGAGCATCTCTATTGCCAAAGAGACAAGAGTTGATGGAACTCATGGATAGGATTTTCTTTGGTTCCCCAGTGTTTATACTAACCACCTTTGAATAATAACCAGCTTGTAGTTTGTCTGTCCTCCCTTGGGATAATACCTATCATCACGTTTTATCTGTTTCCTCCTCTAAGGGAGAAGATACCATATGTGTTTCATTATAATTTCCTAAGCAGTGATAACAGCCAGCAGGATAAACAAGAAAACTTTTGCAATAGATGAGCTGCTGTATCAAAATATGGCCCCTTCGTAACACACTTAAGATGTACAAGGAAGATATGAGTTTGAATTTACAGCAGGAAAGGGAACACTAGTTCAGAAAGTTTATTCATTTCATATTACACTGAGATGGGGTGATCCGAAACAAACCTCATTGGCTGGGTTTGCACCACAAATGAAGCTAGATTAGATTTCTTATATTTCCACCCTTAATTATGAAATAAACCTGAATTGGAAAAAAAAACAAACCTCCCAATATCAGTGAAATTCAACCCATTTTCCCACACAATTTTGATGGTATCATCTTGGGTTGCTATGGGACTGTGTTAAGCCCGTGTTGACCTCCCGTCTCTCACTGCAATGTGTAAAAGCAGCTATTTTGTGTTGTCCTGAGCTGTGTGGGCAGGAGTGGGGAGGGGAAGTGAAAGGATGTCACCTTGCAATCTAGAGACAAGTGGTAGTGGGAGATAGAGGAACAACAGTTCTTGTATGTTCCTTTCAACTTCTGGTCCTGTAATCTGCCTCTCTGACGCTGTGCCCAAGACATGAAGAACAGAAAGTGGATTAAAGCACTCTATATTTCTCTCAATAGATATATGCCTTCTTTATCCATCATAACAAGTGATTGGCTTACCAAAATTGATCAAATACTCTGTTTCCCCAAAAATAAGACCTCCCCATATAATAAGCCCAATCGGGTTTTTGATTGCATGTGCTAAAATAAGCCCTCCCTGAAAATATTGCAACACAGCAGCAGCCATGAGGTGACCACACTCACCGCCTTCTGCACCTCAAAACTAATAAGACCTCCCCGAAAATAAGGCCAACGGCTTATTTTGAGGTTAAAAGAAAATAGGACCCTGTGTTATTTTCAGGGAATCACATTAAATGTAAATACTAAGACCCAACCCTCCTATCTTTCCATAAGGGCCTAAAGACATGGCTGTGCCAGTCGGCCTGGGGCCCCAGTGGGGGAAACAGTGCAGTGGAGGTGGTTGATTGAGTAATAAAATATCCCATTCTCCCCCCCTCCACCACCCCCATCTTCCCTATGTGTCCTTGGTTTTAATGTTTGGTTTTAACTTTTCATGTTTTAACTTAGATGTAATTGTAAGCCGCTCAGAGTAATGGTAAGATGGGTGGCCAATAAATTTTATAAAAATAAATAATAATAAATAATAAATAATAAATAATAAATAATAAATAATAAACAATAAACAATAAACAATAAACAATAAACAATAAATAAATAATAATAAATAAATAAATAAATAAGCAAGCAAGCATGGATTTCAGGGGCTTGAAATTGTTAAGGGGTTTCACAAGACCATGACTGATCCAGATACCTTGGTGAGTCAGGCTAAAGCCCATCTTCATTTAGTATTTTGTTTTTAAGAGTGGGAAACCAGATCATTTGTGCAAGGTCGTCTTTATTATAGTTTATTCAACCAAAGTTTCTGGGTTTATCTGGCATTGAAGGTTTACCTGATATTGAACCAAAAAACTAATCCTGGGGCCCAGGCCTTCATACAGCCTTAAAAGTAATGGGTTGAAATTTATGATTTGATGCGGTGTGTAGTCACAATTATCTGGCCAACTTTATATACTTCTGATACTATAAAGATGGTGAACAGATTTACTGCATGATGATAGGCAGGGATTCCCATCTACCACATTGCTGTTGACCAAACCTTTACATACAGATTCAGTTACTGGGATCACTGTCATTGTGAGTGAAAACATGAAAGAGCCACAGTTAGATTTCTCCAATGGAATTCTTACAAACTACATCGACATCAACTGGGACCTGCTCCTTTGTGGTCAGCTTAGGAGACATCTCCGACATTTTTGGGGTTCCTCAAAGAAAGAGATGTGGTGGCTCAGTGGCTAAGACACTGAGCTTGTCGATCAGAAAGATCAGCAGTTTGGCACTTCAAATGCCTAGCACCATGTAATGGAGTGAGTTCATGTTACTTGTCCCAGCTTCTGCCAACCTAGCAGTTCAAAAGCATGGAAAAATGCAAGTAGAAAAATAGGGACCACCTTTGGTGTGAAGGTAACAGTATTCTGTGCACCTTTGACATTTAGTCTTGCTGGCCACATGACCACTGAGACGTCTTCGGACAATACTGTCTCTTTGGTTTTGAAACGGAGATGAGCACCACCCCTTAGAGCTGGGAACAACTAGTACATATGTCTTAGGGGAACCTTTACCTTCACCTTTTAAAGAAAGAGACTGCAGAAGTCATTATGGCTATTATAAGGCAATGATGAGGTGTTTGTTTGCTGCTGTCTCTTAGGCCCCCAGTTTACAATTCAGATATGGTAGCATTATCTGAAGTACGCTTGGCAAAGGGGGTATTGGAATAATTAGAAGTGTTTTCATTTGGGAAGGCAGACCTATAACTGAGGTTATGTCCATCCACCTTTCCAGCTCCCCTAGCTCAGGTAATACTTTTTAATTTGACCATCTGTTTTCAGCCTAGTGCCCAGAATCCATGAAGTTATTAGGATGAGCAAGAACATCTTAGATAGGCACATTTAGGAGGGAAAATATCTTGTGTAATAAAGAATGCCACATGCAGTGAGAAAAACAATCATTATGTTAGCCTAACTCCTAAGTACAGGGAGTGCTGTGGCCTTGCCACAAAGTACGCACACCCTGGTGCTTTGTGCTAATTAGGTGTGGAGAATTATCACCACCTCCATATTCTGTATTCCTTCTCATTCCCCAATCATTCCATTTCAGCTTCCTAAACCAATGCATCATTTTGTGAGTAGTGTAAGGAACACAGAAACATTTAGATGCCTGACATACGGAATTCTTAGCAGCTGAGCTGGATGGAGATGACTTCATAGGGACGATTGAAAGATCCTGCAGAAAGAGCAAAGAGGTGAAGATGGTATCATACAAGGGAGGCAGCAGCTGGAGCTGGGCACGTGCATTGCTGATTGGAAGGATCTCAAGGGTGTCGCCCTTTTTGGTGACTGATCACTCAGAGGCCAAAAATTAAGTAAGGTGGATCAAGGCCATGGCTGACATTACTCCTTGTGTCAGCTGGACTGCAGCCAGACCTTCCCAATTCTCGGGAACGCACAACACCTAGGATGCCAGATCAGCATGTTGAGTCATGGCCAAAGCTTTGTGCCAGGCATGGTCCAAGACAGGTAGAAATTCAACAGGTGGAATTCTGTGCCTCCATAGACAGGCAGGTGTGGAAAATGCTGCATCTCTTCAATGTACGGATGGTGCATAAATTTTAAAGGGACAAATTCTCTATTGGAGAAGGAAGTATTCCTCGCAGGCTGAAAAGTATTTTCATAGAGTAGATACAAGCTTTGGGAGAAGGAGAAGAGATATTTTTTGAAACCAAAGAAGAGGATGAAAGTGTTATCCCAAAAGTGCTTTTTCAAAAGGCAACTGGACTTTGTTTTTCCTTTGAAGACATTCTGCTTCTCATTCAAGAAGCTTCTTCAGTTCTTCATACCTGGATGATTGAGAAGCTCCATAGTCATGGAAAGTGTTAGTTCTACCCTCCCCACATGCTGTGGTGCTCATCGCCCACACATCCTAAAACTAAAAAGAAACCCTAAAATTAACTTTTTGTTTTTAATTAACAACATACATTATATGCCTACGAGTCTCTAACCTGGGCTTTGACAGCACAAAACCATGTTTTGTTTAGCTATGACTAATTTTACTACTAGGCTATAATTCATGGTTTACAAACCTCAGTGCCTAAGATAGCATGTTGTAATAATCCCAAACCAAACAAACAAACTATATTATCCATTTCCACTACAGTCAAGTCTGGCTTTCTTGTTTACCTCAGATTGAAAGCTAAATTCTAGGGCACACATGGCAGCAGGCCAATCAAATGTAAGTGCTTCGGGGTATGATCCAAAAAGATGTGCTCCCCAGACCCAATACAGTTGGGGGCTGTATTCTGTCAGGGCTCCAAGTACCACCACCCCCCAACAAAAGAAGACTCCGAGGCTGGGCATTCCTCAAAGTTCCATTTTATTAGAGATGTCATATTGGCACATCTGGAAAAAAAACCCGAATTTGAAAGCTTCCCGGTTTGCCCCACCCAACTGAATGTCCAAGCCCCTGCCCCAGCATGCACAAGTCCATTACATGGTCCATTCAATACACTGTCCTAATTGGAGTTACTCCCCAGTCACGCCCCTCAAGATGCAGGGCAGAGTGACCTTAACTCTCGGAGAAAGGAATGTTATTTTGACTTTATATCTACCCAGCTCTATGTAATCCCCCCTCCCAGTTTCCCACGGCACTAAATGTGGCAGGCCTGAAGATGCAAGGCCCAAGATGGCTTCCAGGCCTGACACATTCAATACGAAGCCTATGAGATGCCGCCACCCTCCAGAGATGTTTCAAATCCCCTTGTAGGCAAATTGAATTGATCATGTGACAGGGTGTAAGGTTCCAGCAGTTTCCCGAAGCCACTGAAATGCCAAAGAGAGTGAGACACAAGATGAGGCTTGCAAAAAATATCAACTTTTATTTATTGCCATAGCAAAAGCTGGATGACAAAACTATATCCAAAACATACAAACAAAATGCATGTAAGGAACACCACGCAAGAATGGCTTAGAGTTATTATATACATTTTAGGCAGATAGAAACAAAGTTTATCCAATCAGAGACAAAGATTTGTTACCAATGTGATCTTTAAAGCGTTCTTTTGTTCAAGCTCCTGTCTCTGTCTACCTTGTCGAAGGAGTGTTCCTATAACCTTGTGTAGGGGGTGGCAGCCCCCCCTTTGCCAAGTTATTTTTTCAACAGAATGTTTTAAGGATTTATGAGCCAGGAAAACTCCCTAGTTTGGTTCCTTTATCTATACAGTTTGATATTCCCATGTAACAATTTCTTCTACTAGTTTGGTTCCTTTATCTATGCGGCCGTGTAACAATTTCTTCTATGTTTTTAGGAATGTGTCTAGCTCTGAAGCCAAGAATAGAAAGGAGACACAGCAGAGAGATAACATTTGCAGTGATGCCATCCAGTATTAAGGTTCCAATTTGCTAGGCTAGAAAGCAACTAATTTCTGACAGTATAGAATATAGATTCATATTGATTCATATACTCCTTCAAGGGGAAGAAGAGTCAGAAACCTATGGCCCAGTAAAGCAAATTGTTTATTATAGCTACTATGCTGATTTATAAGGAAGGGTAAATAGTAAGGTCATCCAGATGAATTTTTCCAAAGCATTCCAACATCATGCTGTAATGTATACAGTGTCTACCTTTTTTTTTTAATCTGGCCTTTGCCTTCCATGGACATTTAATGACCATTCAAAGTTAACAACGGCACTGAAAAAGTGTGTTTTTCACACATATGACCGTTGCAGCACCACCATGGTTATGTGATTAAAATTTGGATGCTTGACCAGCAGCATGAATTTATGATAGTTCCTTGCTCCGGGGTCATGAGATCGCCTTTTGTGACCTTCCGACAAGCCAAATCAATGGGAAAGCCAGATTCACTTAACTAACTTAACAGCTGCAGTGATTCACTTAACAACTGTGGCAGGAAAGGTCCTGAAATGGGTCAAAACTGTCACGTAACTGTCTTAGCGACATACATTTTGGGCTCAGTGGTGGTTGTAGGTCAAACACTAACTGTAGTAGTTAAGGGTATATGAGCTCTGGTTCTGCCTTTGCTCGGGGCTGTTCAGCAAAGGGCCAATGCTTTGCTGGAGGCCCAGTGTATACTATTTAGGTTTTTTGCAGGCTAATGAAATTATATTGTATCTTCAAAGTGATTTGGTTGCATTAGGTGAGCCAAGTTTAAATTTAGCACTGCAGCCTAAGACATTGGGGAAACATGTACCTGAATTATTTCTATGGGACATCGACTGCTGTATGGCCTGCTTAGGAACTAATCTCATCAGAAATGGCACATTTTGAGATGCACAGAGAATCCAATTTGGTCAAATTTCATTTCCTCTGTCTCCCCCACATCAGTAAAGTATTGTAGGGCACATAGATTTTCTTTAGAAGTTGGAAATGCAATCATGGCTAGCATAAGTATGTGGAGCTTTCCTCCTTTTCGTAATGTTACAACATGGAATGGTTTTATTTGCATGTATGAAATTATTCCCAATATTTATCGAGACGCCGTCTCCTTAAATGGCATTAGGGTATTCTTACAGATTTCTCGTCCACCTAGTAACTTTTGTAAGGTATTGTTTCATATAATCATTTCGTGCTGTGTGCCACCCAGAGTTCTGATGGAGTCATGGCTAATAAATAAGTAATAAACTATTAATGCATTCTTATATTAGTGCTCAGACTGGAAAGTCTGCCCTGAATGCATATGTTAACTCGAATACTGATTAGTCAGGCTTTTTACGCGGATAACTTTTAACTTCTTCAATCGAAAACAACTGTAGATCTCTGAACACAAAAATATTGGAAGGTTTTTTTAATTAAATAAATGAAAGCTAACTATCCCTTTCTACCCCCCATTACTAAAATAAATGAAAAACAGGAGGAGGAGGGGGAGGGGGGAAGATGGAATTTCTACCTTGGGGATACAATATTTTTACTATTTGTACATATGTAACTGAGAAGAATAAAACAATGAATAATTAACATTTGATATATTTCTCTAAAATAACATTTGTGCCAATGTGTTTTTGTGGAATTGGGCATGTAAAACTGGGAAAGGGGGTCTTTTTTAAAAAGTAAAATAAATCAGAACCAATGAAAGGAACTCAACACATCTACACTGAATTGGACAAAGGATGTGGTTTTATGGGTTTTATGTTGTGATTTTTAAGATCATAAGCTGCCAGGAGTCACCTGTGGGTGAGTTGAGTGGCCATATAAATTTGTTTAATAAATAAATTTTACTACAAAACACCAGTAAGTGAGATTTATCTGGACTTGGGGAAAACTGTAACTGATCCTCTGTAGGTCACTTGGCTTTCCTCATTTGTAATAATTTTTCTGCTCTTGTTAATTTGGAAGCTATAATGATATGTTTAGAGAATTATCTTCACAAAGGGAAGAAAACACTCCATCAATTCTCCACTAGGGTGCCTTCAAAGAATGAAAATTATGACAATAGATAAGGATGAAATAATGTTCTCATTTGATATCACAGCCCTTTGACATCCATAGACTCAGAATTAGCCAAATAATCTATGACAACATGGCACCATGGCACCAAATACACAAAGATTGAAATACCCAGGATCATGGATCTTACTAACATCTGCCTTACCACATTCTTTCAATTTGATGGATAGACCTATCAACATATCAAAGGTACACCTATGGGATCACCGCTTTCAAGACCCAAAATGGAGGTCATGTTACAATGTCTGTAATCAATAGCTCTCCCACAAATACAACCCAGATATGGATCAGATATGTAAATGACATGTTCACCATAATAAAAAAGGACCAATTAGAGAACACCCACAAAACCATCAACACCTCTTCAAAGGAATCCAATTCACCAATAAAGATCAAAACAGCTCACTACCCTTCCTGGATATCCTGATAGGCAGAGACTACGAAGGCAAACTAGAAATACAAGTGTACCAAAGAAACCACCCACATCAATCAAGTGCTCCACTTCCAAAGTAACAACGCAACCTCCCACAGGAGAAGCTGTTAAGAACTAGATGAGCACAAACACATTGCAACAACTCTGAACTGTAGAAAAAGGAAATAGATGCTCTATACAACATCTTCCAACAAAATGGATGTGCATGCAATGTCCTCATCAACCCAATATAGCAAACCCCCACAACCCGTAAAAAGGATAACACTGCCAAAAACATCTCAGAAACCACCATCAGACTATTACAACTATATGGAATCAGCAGAAGTTACACAAACTAAAGTCTTCCTAAACATACCAAGTAAAACAAAAGACCCAGTAGCCACAGAAGAAAAAACAGGAGTCATCTTCATATATAGTGTAAAGACTATGTAGGACAATCAAGCAGAAGATTAGCAGGTCAGAAGATATGATGAAAACTTAATTTAATTTCACAACATATGGACCGACTTAACCAGAGTTTCAACTGGGAAACTATAATTATCCTAGATCAAACACTAGAGAATTCCTGGCAGCCTGGCATACTCTGACAAATTGGCTATCGATAGTCACATTGAAAAACACCTACATACTGTGCAAAAGTGACAATCAACAAGCAAAAAAAGGATACAAAAATACCCAACACCTCCCTATCAGCAATTAGCACTCAAATAACTATAACCATGTTGCTTGTATCTTTCAATTTATATTGTTTTTATTTGTTTCCTAGTATGATTTGAAAGCTTATTAGCAACCTTGACTATCACTAAGTGTTGTATCTTTTATTCTTGATGAATGTATTTTATTCTCCTTGTGTACACTGATAGCATATGCACTAAAGACAAATTCCTTGTGTGTCCAATCACACTTGGCCAATAAAGGATTCTATTCTGTTCTATTCTGTTCTGTTCTATTCTATTCTAACATCAGACCAACAACCAAGTAAACAACACTTTAATCAAGGAACTGCCAAACAAGCCAACAATAAACAATCCAACAAAAGAATCTCTAAGACCATCTTCACCAACACTGACAGGCAAGCCATTAAAATATAAACTGAGAGCATACCTGACTCTTTACTAACACTGATGATGTTACCCAGTTTGGGTAAGAAAAAGTCTATAAGAAAACAATCAAGCTGAGAGAACACCAAGGACTCCTAGAGAATTGGAGCATGGATCTTTCCACAAAGAGGTCAAGAAACAGACTCTTTCCAGCTTTTACCATCTTGGATTATCTTGAGCTTTTCCATACTAGAAAGCAGACAGGACTAGGACGCGTCTGACCTGATCCTAACCTGAAAATGGCTTCTTAAAATTATGCAGTCTCCTATGCTACTCCAGCATTCTCCAATTACTGCTCTGCAAATGGTTTGGGAATTAAGTTCCCAGCTTAGATGGGATGTTTAAAAAGGCTTTGGGTAAGAATGCAGCTATCTTCTTTTATGTCAAACAGGCATCTTGTCTGGTTACCTAATTCCATTCAGTAGCCAACTTGGATACTGGTGAGATTTGCTGAGTGTCAAAGGAAGAACTTTTGCTTGGAAGTATTTCTGCTGTTCCTGGATATATTTCATGCAGTTCCTGTCATCTGTTAGTTAGCTCTGTCCTCCTTTACAAGTTTGTCTGTTTACTATTAATAAGGCTACCTACTTACTTAGTAAGCATTTATTTGTTAGATTCCTGCCTGTCCGCCAGTAGTAATTATTTATTTACTTAATAATCAAATGTATACAGCACCTATCTCACTAAGCGACTCTGAGCAGTTTACAAATGAAAAGTATACAGTTCCCACAATGCTCAGTAAAATGAGATGGGTTGAGCTTGAGTGATTGGCCCATTCCTCTGGGGAGCTTCCATGGCTGAGGGGAGACTTGATCTACCCACTCCATTCAATACCTTCACCCCTCTTGGTCCTTGGGGTGAGAGACGGGACTCAGCCCAGAGCCACTCAGGTAGCTTCTGCAGTTGAAGAGGGGTTATACCTGAGTCTCCCCAATCCTAGTCCAACACTTTGAATCACTCTACTATGCATGATCATCATGTTATTATGATGAGCCATGGTGGCGCAGTGGTTAGAATACGGTACTGCAGGCTACGTCTGCTGACTGCCAGCTGACTGCAGTTCGGCAGTTAAAGTCTCACCAGGCTCAAGGTTGACTCAGCCTTCCATCCTTCTGAGGTCAGTAAAAATGAGGACCCAGATTGTTGGGGGCCATAGGTTGACTCTGTAAACCACTTAGAGGGGGCTGTAAAGCACCGTGAAGTGGTGTATAAGTCGAAGTGCTATTGCTATATGAGCCATGGTACTACAATGGTTAGAGTGCAGTACTGCAGGCTACTTCTGCTGACTGCTAGCTGCCTGCAGCATGGCAGTTCAAATCTCACCAGCTCAAGGTTGACTCAGCCTTCCATCCTTCCGAGGTGGGTAAAATGAGGACCCAGATTGTTGGGGGAAATAGGCTGATTCTGTAAACTGCTTAGAGAGGGCTGTAAAAGCACTGTGAAGCAGTATATAAATCTAGGTGCTATTACTATTCTAACTTGTGCTGCTGGTTTTCACCTTTCAATATGTTTGAACAGCAGTTGTTCTACATCATTTCCCCCCCCCCTTCCACCTTTTGCAAAGACAATGGTAGAAGGGAAGCTCTGGTTCAATATAGTCAGATAAGGGGAAGCTATTGTCGGCCCAAAGAAATCTGCCCGTGAGCTCTATATTTGGCTTTGCCTGACTTCATCAACAGGTGTGCAAAAATAATCCTCATTATCCTACCTGTCTAATGCTGACTTCTTTACTTGTCTCTTCCTAGGAAAGCTTCCGAGAATTCTGCAGCTGGTGAGTCACTCCTCCTCCTTCTTTTGAAAAAAAAAAAAAAACCACCTTACAAAAGCATCAATCAGGCTTAACACCCCCCCCCCCCCTCAATCCCTGAATTTATGTAGGTGGTCCGCGATGTATGAAGGGAAAACTTGGATCTCATCAGATGGATTCATTTATTTTATTGATTGTTTTTTCATATTTGTATGGCCACCCATCTCACAAGTACGTGACTCTGGGTAGTGTACAACAGGTAACTAAAAAAAGAAAACCAATCAATATATCAAAACAGCCATTATTAAAAACTAAAAAACTCAAGACCAAGAAATAATATTAGCCACAGTCAGGGAGCCATTGCAGGAGCTTCCCCATCTTCTGGGAACCCACATCCCACAAGTCTGCTGGTATAGCCAAGTCTTGAGGAACATGCAGACTCATACAATATATTAGCCTAAATTGTGGCTGTAATCATTTGTACACACCAGTGGTGGGTTTCAATTTTTTTTAGAACCTCTTCTGTAGGTGTGGTCTGCTTTGTGGGAGTGGCTTGCCAACCATGTGACTGAGTGGGAATGGCTTGCCAGCCATGTGACTGAGTGGGAGTGGCTTAGCAGTCATGTGGCTGCGTGGGCATAGCCAACTTGTAAAATGTGGTGAAACTCACTTAACAATGCTCTTGCTTAGCAACCAAAATGTTGGCTCAGAAACTCTGGCATTGAAGCACACAAGTCTTAAAGCTGTCAAGTTACAAGACCCTTGAATCCCTAACCTTTAGGAAAAAAAACCAGGGGTGTTCAAATGATAGCTTTAAAACTTGTGGACTTCAACTCCCAGAATTCCTCCTCTCGCTCTTCATCTTGATGATGTGCAGATGGGCAGGAGGAGGGAGCTGGAACTGGTTCTAAACAGCACTGTAGATTTGTGGAACCTCTTCTATAGAAGAGGTTAGAACTGGCAGGAACCCACCCCTAGTACACACGTAGGCCGTAGGGTTACGTATGGTTTAGGGTCTTTTGCCAGTCACCACCACAATGGAATTGTGGCACAGAGTTTAAATGAAGCATCATATCTAGTTAAAAGATTTTTGTGGAACCCTTATGATCTCTTACTAAGTAATTTTTATTGAACTTTTTACAAAACAAAACATAAAAAACCAAATTCAACATCCATTCTCCCCATTCCTAAGACATCAGTATATTCTTATCATCTTATTTAGGAATAGGTCTTTTTGAACTTGGTGAAACTTTTTTCAGAGTAGATGTGTTTCTTAAATAAAGAAATAGTCAAGAATCCAGCAGAGATAAGCAAGATAGTTCTGGTCCTGAAATACTGATGCTGTAATAATAGCTTTCTTCATTACTAATGATTTATACAGTATCATCTTACGTGCTATACCAATGTAATAAATAAAGAATAATGTTTTTAAATCTCACTATAAAGATGGCTGGATGACTCTGTGGCATTTACAAATTAATGGTGAAGAAATGGTCATAAGGAGTTTCCACCAATGTTATTTTCTAGGCTCAATGTGTTAAAACTGGCTCTTGTTTCCTTCAGTTTCTGTGAATTTAAATCTAAAATGATTTTTCATTCTGCATGCCACACTTATTATACTTCCCAAATGGTGAGCATTTTAAGCCAGTATTTCATGAATCTCTAGGATACTTTCTGGAAAAAAAAAATCCAACATTTATGCTCTTACTTCATAAAAAGAGTTACTAGCAGAAAATGAGAGAACAAGTTTTACATACCCTCCCAGAGATTTTGTGTGAATTTTCTGAAGATACTTTTCAGTAAAGAATGCCAAACACAGTGCAGCCACTCATCCTGAGATACAGGAAGCACACCTCCATTTTGAATGTAAGTAATTTTGCTGTCTCTGAATTATTCCATGATTTCTCATATAGTTATGGTGACATGGCAAAGCCTTCCTGCCCGAAGACTGATGGCTGGAAAGAAGCAAGGCCAGAATAGTGAATGCAACACAGAAAGAACAAACAAAGCTGCTTTAAAACAGGTCAGACATTTTCTCTAGCTGAAAGCTGCAGGGCTGGGGTGGCGCAGTGGTTAAATGCAGCACTGCAGGCTACTGCTAGATCAGCAGTTCAGCGGTTCAAATCCCACCGGCTCAGGGTTGACTCAGCCTTCCATCCTTCCGAGGTGGGTAAAATGAGGACCCAGATTGTTGGGGGCAATATGCTGACTCTCTGTAAACCGCTTAGAGAGGGCTGAAAGCCCTATGAAGCGGTATATAAGTCTACTGCTATTGATTCATGTATTCCATAGTTTCTTTATCAAATTTATTTGCTGCCTATCTTGTGGTTCAGATGACTCCGAAAATATTATTTTCCCATCACATGGGATTTCTCTAGAGCGAGTTTCCAGAGGCAGAATCTGGAATTGTCTGCATCCAAAGGCAATTGTTGTGGCCTGCCAGTGGCCAGCGGAGGTGGCAGCAGATTCAGACAGTGAGGAGGTTGGGGAGGACCATGGGCCAGTCCTGGAGTCTGGGGAAGGCTCTAATGAGGGCTCTGTGTCGGAGGCAGAGATGGGGCCAGGGCTGTATTCCAGTTATCAGCTGCCTTCAGAGTAAGACATCAGTGAGACAGAGGAACAGCTGGAGCCTGTTCCCAGTGTGTGTGCAGAGTTGCCAGACGAAGGGAACAGCTAAAGAACAGGGGTCGACTTGGGAGTAAGGCCACAGATGGACGATGAATGGCCCCTCCCAGAGGAAATAAAAGAGGAGAGAAAGGGGAGTGGAGTTTGCAGGAGACAAGTAGTTTGCTTAATTGGTTTGTGACTCTCCAAGACTCCTTGCCACATTTTGCAGATATCGGCCTGGCAGCTCTCCAAGCCAGATCAGGTCTGTGACTGTAAATCCTCCTTTGAAAGACTTTGCCGGCTATGAATGAGCAGAATTCACAATAAATTAATAAAAGGGTTTTTTGTCGGGACAACGAGTTTGTTTCATGCTCTTGGGAAGCTTCAGTCAGAACACCAATAACATATCACTGTCTCTGGGCAGGATTCACACATTGTACTAAAATATCACGTGATTTGTTGGTGCTGGCTAAGCATGATGTATGAGTTCAGCTATTGTGCTTTGCAAACAATTTAACACATTGTAAGTATTTTATAAATCGTACTTAAAGCAAAACATAGAGGAAAGCGGCATATGAACCCAACAATTGATTCATGCACCAACTGGTAACCTTCTCTACAGTTAGGTGATTCTTATGCCAGGTTAGATCTGATTCATGCATCGCATATAAGCTATAATTTGCTTAATATGGTTTAATGAATATTTGACACAACAAGCAAGGCATACATTGCAGCTTCCAAGTTATAACGGCTGCCTTCACATATCGTACTAAATGTAAGGTGAAAATGCCTTTGGGAGACAGGAGGAAGAATTGCAGCCTCAACCATGGTCTGATAAATGACGACTGATAAATGAAATCTGATACCTACGGTATAAAGGAGGATATGTGTAGCTGGGGATTGAAACGAAGGGTCTTTGGTGCTCTCTGAGCTGTTTTCTTGAAAGAAAACAACCAAGCTCAGATAACACTAAGGACCTCTCAAATGAATTCTGAATCCAGGGAAAATAAAAGCAAGGGAGGGAAGAGTTATTTTTGAGATTTGCAAAACTGATGTCAGTCCTTTCCTTTGGGTTAGTTCAGTCAAGAATACTGCCTTTATTGTAAGGTTATAGTAACAGAAGCTTGCAAATCTCAAAGTACCTCTCTCCTCTCTTTCTTTTCTCTCCAAAAGTAGGGAGGGCTCCTTCTGAGATGCTTTCTCCATCCTCACCTCTCCTTCAAACTCAGACATTGTTCATCAGACTGTTGTCTAAATAGTGTTTCTTCCTTCTGTCTCCCGAGGTCATTCTCACCTACCATTACATCCAGTGATTAAAACATGAACAACAATCCACATACTTGCTTAGCTATATGTGAACCCATTCTAGAAGGGTTTCTTTTACAGTTTTGTACAGCTAAGTGGGTTGCGGTGGCTCAGTGGTTAAGACGCTGAGCTTGTCGATCAGAAGGTTGGCAGGTCAGCGGTTCAAATCCCTAGTGTCATGTAACGGAGTGAGTTCCTGTTACTTGTCCCAGCTTCTGCCAACCTAGCAGTTGGAAAGAATGTAAAAATGCAAGTAGAAAAAATAGGGACCACCTTTGGTGGGAAGGTAATAGTGCTCTGTGCGCCTTTGGTGTTTAGTCCTGCCAGCCACATGATCACGGAGACATCTTCGGACAGCGCTGGCTCTTCGGCTTTGAAATGGAGATGAGCACTGCCCCCTAGAGTCGGGAACGACTAGCATGCATGTATATGAGAACATTTACCTTTACCTTACAATTAAGTATATAGGAAGTGCTTGATATTTACCAGACTGTTCATCTCAGTATTATCAACAAATTTGAATCCTTAGATATTATTAGATCATAACTCCACCAGTTTCTGGTAGCATAGCTATTTGTAAAAAAAAAAAATGGATGTGGCTATGAATCCCTCAACTAGGAAAAAAGTGTTCTCCAGGTCTCCAGCAGAAAGGGTTAACATCATCACCCACCTAATCTATTTTATTTAACAAGTGAAGCTAAAATCTATAGTATCCTATTCTAAAAATGTGCAATCTTTTGTGGAAACTGGAAATATTAATAAACAAGATTTTAAGAAGCTTCTTCAGCTCTGACTGAGGTGGTGGTATTCAGCCAGTTTTTACCGGTTTGGATGAACATGTAGCATAGTTGGAAGAGACCTTGGAGATCTCCTAGCCCAACTCCATGCTCAAGCAGAAGACCCTACCATTTGAAATAAATGGCTCTCTATTAGAGGTAGTCCTTGTTTAATAACCAAATTGATTAGCAACTATTTGCAGCTAAAATGGAGATGCCAATGTAATTTTACAACCGGCACTCCCATTTGCGACCTTTACAAGTCTGTAAAGAATAGGAAAGCTGAAGTAACATCATTAGCACAGTTGTGGTTTCACTTAGTTGGTCCTAACTTTGGTTGCTAAATGAGGACTACCTATATGTGAGAGAAATAGGGCCTCACAGCTGGCAAAAAGTGGGGAAAAAGTGTAACATTGAGATTGGAGCTAGAAAAATCAAGCTTCCCTTTCTTGGTTGGGGAAGATGATAGAACCAATCTCAAAATGAATCCAACTTGTTTTAAAAAGGGAGGGAATGTCAGCATTGCTTTTTAACCTTGAGTACTTACTCACAAAGCATTCAGTGATGAAGAAAATCAAAATATAGAACGACTTTATTTGTTCAAACATAAAAGCTATTAAACCTTGGCTATTTCAACAGGCCTTCAAGGGGAAATGATCTAAGTGGAATATATAGGGCACAACTCCTGGGCATGAGAATATGTTATTACTTATATTATTTATTACCATTTGTTATTTTAACCTTGTTTACACATGATTGGAATGCAAGCCTGTCACAATCAGTGAATGATTGGATGCAGGATGTAAGCCAAGTGGCATGAATAAATAAAACTGATGAAAAAGATTCCAAGTGGCATAAAAACACATAGTGATTGAGCTTGTACAGAGATAGTAGATACCAGAAACAATAAATTAGATTTAAATAAACAACCCCCAATCAACTTAAGTGCAGTTCTTATCCCCCACCACCACTCCTCTAGAGAATGGGTGATTTTGAAGAGGTATTACCTCTGTGTCAATTTGCTATGGCACCTGAAAAGTCTTTCTTCCTACATATTCCAGTTTTAATCAGAGGTTGATTTTGAATTGTCTTTCTCCCACACCTCCATTTCAGCTCACAGCTTCTGGTTTGTCTTTTTCTTGTTACAGCATCATTTACAATTTCCAAAACAACAAAAACTTTTCCAAATGGATAGGGAGAAATAATGGAGGAATTATTTGCCTATGTCAGTAATGACGAACCTTTTCAGCACCAAATGCCCAGACTGGAATGTGTGTGCATGCGTGTCAGTGGTGGGTTCTGGATCCCGTTCCAACTAGTACGGTTGGAACGGGCCCGGCGGCGTCCACATGGATGCGTGCAGCCCGCTCATGGATTTTAGCGCCTACGCAAGCTTCCATGATGCTCCAGCTGCTCCATGGAGCGTCGCACAGGTGCTGTATGCGCCATGCACATGCGCAGAAGCGCGGAAGCCTTAAAAGACAGATAAGGAGGCTGTTTATAAGAGAAGTTGCCCTTTGGCATGTAAGCTGATGACATGACACATTCATACCCTGCTAACTTGCATTTGTATCTAGGTGAAGCTCGATTAATGTTAACCTTGTTTTGCTTTTTAGTAGCTTAGTGTTATGGATCAGGTACGGATGGGCCCTCTGGAGCACTGTACCAGAACGGTATCCGTACCGGGGCATACTACCTGCAACCCACCACTGATGTGCGTGCACCGGAGCATCGAAAACTCGAAGACCAGCTGGCCGACACATGCATGCCAGTTTTTGGGGCTGTTTTCAGGCCATTTTCAGGCAGTTTTTTGGGCCATTTTTCACCCAAAAAAATGGCCTGGGAAAACTGCCCCAAAATGGCCTGAAAACAGCATGAAAAACAGCCTGAAAATGGCCTGGCAAACAGCCCCCAAAATGCCCTGAAAACTGCCCCAGAAATGGCCCAGCAAACGGCCTTCCTTTTGGACATTTTCCGGCGCCCCAGCACCTGTGAAGAGCAGCTGGCAAGAGGCCTCTGCGTGCCACCTCTGGCATGTGTGCTATAGGTTTGCCATCATGGCTATTTGATACAATGGCCACCTCTTCTTAGTAAGGTTCTCCTTGCAATGTGTGTTATGTGTATTTCTTTGGCTGGGGAGTGGCTGTCAGTCCTGTGAACACCAAGTGATATCACAACAGCCTAATATATTGAACCATAACACTAAGCTACTAAAAAGCAAAACAAGGTTAACATTAACCCAGCTTCACCTACATACAAATGCAAGTTAGCGGGGTATGAATGTGTCATATCATCAGCTTACATGCCAAAGGGCAACTTATAAACAGTCTCTGATTCTCCACTGAGACATTGCTACAAAACAATAATGTGAAGGTTGCAGTCTCCATGCTTTCCAATTTATACTTTCTTTTTCCCTCTACACAGCTAATGTTTGGATACCTTCACCACCCATTTTCACCTGAACAGTCAACTAGAGCTCTTTCCAAAACCCACTGCCTGGAAGGGATGGAGAAGTTAATGTGGCTGCCAGTCAGTCCTGAATTCTGGATACATTGAGAAAAAGGTCATTTGTCGATGCCTGGAAACTTCTGGACTTCATTTCTTCATACCCACTTCAACAGAAGCTTAACAGTACAACCAAATCTCAGGACTGAAGTTGCTCGCTAGTTCCACCTATAACTGAGCAGACCAGATTTTTGGATGGAAATGCCTTTACTTTTTAAGGCCAAGACTTCGAAGCTCTAATCAGCACTCTGGAAAAATCCCTCTCTGCCTCCTCCAGATGCCACTAGATGTGGGCAACATGACAGAAGGAAGCTTCTGTGGGGTTTTGCTTTTTACATTGCTGCTGAATCTAGAATGAAAATTAATCTGGAGAGAGGGAATTGATGACAGGCAAAGATAGGACACCAGGGCATTGAAGCTACAATCCTCCAAAACAGAGAAAGGTGTATAATGCCATTTTACCAAACCTGTGTGGCAATCAACGCCTCCTTGCCACAGCTTCCCAGAGCAGTCCCAGTCAGCAAAAAAGGTGTAACGTGTGTAATTTTCTTGTAAATTAACAGAATATTGTGGGCAATATTTCTTTAACCTTCTAGCCCAGGGCAGGAGGAAGCTCCGTGTTAAAGGTCTCCTGAGTTAGGGGAGATAGTGGACCTTTCTTTGGTTGAGCTTCTTGAGTTAGTTGTCTACCATTTCACTCCTGGAATTCATTTCACTGGTCACTTTCCTTCATCCCCTTTCCTGGTGAAAACGGTGTTTCCACCTTCTGCATTCATAGAATCACAAGGCTGGAAGGGATCTTGCAGGTTTTCTAATCCGACTCAAGGCAAGAGACTTTGTACTACCCCAGCCAAATGGATGTCCAATTTCTTCTTGAAACCCTCCATCAATTGAGCACCCACAACCCCAGGAGGCAAAGCTGTTCTGTTCTTTACTTTACTTTTGTACACAAAGGATGCCAAAAGGTGGATTGATGGTAACCTGGTTTGTTTGTTGTTTAGCAGACTGGCTCGTTCAGCAAACAAGAACAAATACCAGCTGAGTATTATTCACAAACCCATTCTATGCCGATCTTTGAGCCGCTACAAAAATGATAGCATTTTTGGTATGAAAATCACATTTGTTGATCACTGTACAATCATTTCTTAAACCATCAAGAGGTGGAATCTTTAGGACTTGGGGGAAAGAAATGTCACAACCAGTTTCTATAAAGTTGAGCCAGATCCTGCCGAAAGTGGTGGCATGGTGGTTAGAATGGAGTATTGCAGGCTAACTCTGCATTCCCACAGCCAGGAGGTCGATTCTGATTGGCTCAAGGTTGACTAAGCCTTCCATCCTTCTGAGGTCGGTAAAATGAGGGCCCAGATTTTTGGAGGCAATATGTTGACTCTGTAAAGCTTAGAGAGGGCTGGAAAGCACTATGAAGCGGTATATAAGCCTATGATATTGCTATCTGAAGTGTTCTACCTTTGTTTGCCTTTTTATTTTAAAATGAATTAACATGTTTTCTTGTTCCCCTACTTTTTTTTTTTTTTTATTGGGATTTATATGCCGCCCTTTTCCCTGAGGGGACTCAGGGCGGCTTACAACCACAAGGGAGGGGGGTGCAGTGTCAAAAACAGAACAGTATGTGAACAAAGAAAAAATAGTAAAAAACACAACTTTCATTCAGCAATCAAACACTCGGGCGGGTAAATTGGGAACCTATCCCCAGGCCTGCTGGGAGAGCCAGATCTTGAGGGCTGCGCGGAAGGTCTGGATAGTGGTGAGGGTACGGATCTCAACGGGGAGGTCGTTCCACAGGGTCGGAGCTGCAACAGAAAAGGCTCTCCTCCGTGTGGTTGCCAGTCGGCATTGACTGGCAGATGGAATACGGAGGAGGCCCAGTCTGTGCGATCTAATTGGTCGATTTAGGGAGGTAATCGGCAGAAGGCGGTCTCTCAAGTACCCAGATCCACTACCATGGAGTGCTTTAAAGATGGTCATCAGTACCCTGAAGCGCACCCGGAGACCAACAGGTAGCCAGTGCAGCTCGCGGAGGACGGGTGTAACGTGGGCGAACCGCGGTGCGCCCACTATCACTCGCGCGGCTGCATTCTGGACTAGCTGTAGCCGCCGGATGCACTTCAAGGGCAACCCCATGTAGAGCCCATTGCCCATTGCAGTATTCCAGCCTAGAGATCACAAGGGCTCGAGTGACTGTTGTGAGAGCCTCCCGGTCTAGGTAGGGCCGCAACTGGCGGACCAGGCGAACCTGGGCAAATACTGAATACCAAAATGCACGAATAAGGAGACTGCACCAACATCACATAGTTAATATTGGATCGTTTTTATTTTATCTATAATAGAGTGATTTTTAATTTGTGCTTGACTGTAAATGTATTTGGGTCTTTCATGGCACCAGACTGAATGTAAACCAAGAGCAAATCAAAAGCCCGACCACTATGGCAACTTGGGCATCTTCTTGCAAGAGATGTTGGGTTGGGACTTTCAATAATAATCATTGGAAGTTCTCCAGAAAGCTCTGGAGTTGATCCTTGAACAGCATTTAAATGACCTGCCTCTTCCTTCCCCTTCCCTGATATCAACTGTGTAGGACATAGAATCCTTGATGTAAGCCATGAAGAGGTTCCAAACATGGACAATCAATCAATCTTCAGAACAATACAAGAGGTCAGAATTCCAAAACACTGATTAGAAATGTTGGCATCTTTGGAGTACTCCAGCTTTTCTAATAGTGACACAATAGGGGTAGTCCTTGAACTTACAACGGTTTGTTTAGTGAAAAAAGTGATTGACAATCAGTCCTTGTACTCATGTTGCAATGTCGCCAGTCACATGATCCAGAATTTTGGGACTTGGCCACCATTTATGATGGTTGTGATGTCCTGGGATCACATGGCTGCCATCTGTGATTTTCCTAGCTGGCTTCCAACAAGCAAAGTCAATTGGGGGGGGGGGGAGCCCAGTTTGCTTAAAACAACTGGGTGATTCGCTTAAGGGTCACAGCAAAAAGATTGTAAACTTTGCTTAGTGACAGAAGTTCCAGTCCTAATCGTGGTCGTTATGTCGAGGGGTATCAATAGTAAAAATGGGAAATGGGAATAGGCTACAAAAATAGGGCTGGAAAAGGAGAATAGTCTTTTCTCTGATTGTGCAAACATAGTTTTTTCCTTCATCGCCACCCCTGGTATTTCTAGCAGTAGCTACCAAGACATTTTCACAATTCTTTTAGGAAAGCCAAAGGTGTCCAACCTGATGCTGTTGCTAAACACACTGGAGATCTTCTAGAAAGCCGATCAATCATTTGTAACCGTTTAACTGCTAAAACTGGGTAGATGAAGAAACAAAGAAAGCAGGTGTTCATTCTACAGAGCTATGTAAATATGGAATTGTTTCAACTCACTTGTAATTCTGCAGTTGAGCCAAGCCAGAATGTGGTTGGTGTGACTGTGGCTTAATGCCACGAACCTAGTCATTTGTGTCGTATTTAAGAACTCTACATTAAAAGAGAATATGGTTTAATAGAATGTGTGAAGCCAGTCAATATATTTGATTTGATTTACCATCACCATCTTCTCATGTAAACAATACGGGGGTGGATGGGGTTAACCTAGATCAGTGATGGCGAATCTTTTTTGGCTTGCGTGCCAAAAATTGGAGGAATGCAGGGGGGGGTCTTGTGCATGCGTGCCACACCCATAATGCTACGTGCACCCCAATGTGAATGCATGCACAAACCGGGTTCCCCCCCCCCATTTTTGCTGTGCTTTTTTCACCCTCCCCAGGCTCCAGAGGCTTTATAGGAGCCTGGGGAGGGCGAAAACAGCCTCCCCCACCCCAAGGGGCCCTCCGGAGGCTTCAGGGGCTTCCCTGAAGCCTCCGGAGCACAGAAACCCCCAGTCCTATGGGCAAACTCTAAGTTCGGGAACGTACTTCCGGTTTGCTCGTAGGGCCGGTTTCAGCCCTCCAGAGGCTTCAGGTGGCTTCCCTGAAGGCTCCAGATAGCAAAAAACAACCCTACGAGCAAACCGGAAGTGATTTCTGGTTTCTCCGTGTGGCTGTTTCTCATCCTCCGGAGCCTTTAGGGGCCTTCAGGAAGCTTCCCTGAACACTCCAGAGGGCTAAAACCAGCCCTACGAGCAACCCGGAACTGACTTCCGGTTTGCCCATAGGGTCATTTTTTGCCCTCCGGAGCCTTCAGGGAAGCCTCCTGAAGGCTCCAGGGGGCTAAAACTGGCCCTATGAGCAAACGGGAAGTATGTTCCTGAACTTCTGGTTTGCCCGTAGGGCTGGTTTTTCACGCTCTAGAGGCTTCAAGGAAGCCTTCGGAGGGTGAAAAATGGCCTCAAAAGGCCAAAGCCAGCTGGCCAGCACGGGCACTGGCCAGCTGACAGGGCAATGCCTCGCGTGCCCTGACAAATGGCTCTGTATGCCACAGGTTCGCCATCACAGACCTAGACCAAGGGTCAGCAACCCGCGGTTCAGAGCCGCATGTGGCTCTTTCATCTCTCTTGTGCAGTTCCGTCGCTCAAAATATGCATCACAACTGCCAATGTGTGACACACACCGGCACGTGATTTATTGAGCTTTTCAACCCCTGGTAGGCCAACCATGGATAAATCCAAGATTCAGAAGAAAACAATCTTTAATTCAACTATATATGTTAGTTTTATGGCCGCTCAGGAAATAATCAGCCACGGGAAAGGTTTTGTGACTCCTGGTGTTTTCTTTTCTATGGGAAA
The DNA here is from genome assembly GCF_009769535.1 of Thamnophis elegans. NCBI lineage: Eukaryota > Metazoa > Chordata > Lepidosauria > Squamata > Natricidae > Thamnophis > Thamnophis elegans. Next base: position 147,034,339 of record NC_045542.1, on the reverse strand, counting down.
TGGGTCCAAATGGCTCTTTGAGTGTTTAAGGTTGCTGACCTCTGACCTAGACTTAAAGGAAACTGTTTAGAGACTAACGGTTTAACCAGCTGGATTTATGCAAACATTTATTGAGGGGCTGGTCCACAGAAGCAAATGCCTGCTATTTATGGGAGCTGTGGTTTGCTAAATATGGGAAAGCACAGCAGATAGTGGCAGCACTTAATCAACCGCGGCTAACCCCAGAAAGCTCAGCAGGGTCAGGCCAGGTTAATACTTGGATGGGTACCACTAGAAACCCCAGGGCTAGAGGCTAAACCGAGAAGGAAAACCACATTCAGGAAGAAAGCAACAACAAAAAAGCCCTCCTTCCAATCCTATGCCAAGACAAATGAATGCGCCCAGAGTCAACAGGAGATGAGCTCAACTTCAGAGAGCCTTGACCTTAGATCACTTTCAAGTGCAGGAAAACAAGTGGAAAACCTATAACAAATTCACCTTCTCCTCCAATTATGATGCATTTCTAAAAGGCCCTTCAGGCACAGCCTAACTTCAAATACATCCCAGAAGTTGGGGCCTGTTCAAATACCTATGTAATTGTTCCTACATGAGCATGCTCTCTCTGCCTCAGCATGCGGGAATGATGTATTTTAAGGCAGATGACAAGCTGATTACTGTAGCACAGCCAGTTTCCATCCGATGTTGGCATGGAGGCTGCTTGGAGAATGCAAAGACGTCATGTGTTTTGTGCAAAACACTCAAGATTTCTCTCGAAACGACCACCCATTTCATGGGGGGGGAGCTCTTGTCATTTTAAACAACAGCTGTTTCTAGAAGATTACAGGTAGTCCTCGAGTTATGACTAATGCTGCCTATCACAGTTGTAAAGTCGTGACACAGTCAAAAATCAAGGCCACCCATTAGACTGATCCAATTTTACAACTTTTGTGTCGGCCATTGAGCGAACAACGTGGTTAAACGAACCAATGGTTCGCTATGGGCTGGTTTTGCCAAAAAACTGGAAGTAAATTTCAGCAAAAAAAAATCCATCATAAAACATGCATCACATAACCGCGGGACAATTCAAATGACTGCACACGCAGCCAGGTTGCTGAGCGCCCAGAGTGCGGACCTGTGACCCCTAACGCAGTTTTGTCACTAAGTGACAGGTCATAAGTCAAGGACTCTCTGTACTAGTGTATTTGAGAGGCAGGAATCTGGATAACCATCGGATGGCAGCAGAGAAACAGAAAGGCTGGAGTTTTGTTGGTCAGATATGATTAGACTAATCTAGAAATCCCATGGATGAATAAGTAGTATATTCGTGTATTACCTAGTAGGCAGGTAAAAACTTCAGCAGTAGTTTTTGTAGCTATTAAAGTACCATTTTATTAAGAAAAGTTAGGAAACTAAAAGGAATCCACCTGGAGCTGAGCAGAGCACCCTATCAAGGACATGGAAGGAACAAAAAGAAATAAGTGGGAGAGGACTGATAAACCTTCTGAAGTCTCACAGGAAAAGTGTTCCTCCCAGTTTTTAATTCTTTTTAATCTTTGTTCCTGTATCTGACAGCCATAAATAACAGGCCCACTCCAGAGTTCTGTGCCTACATCTGCTAAAAGATTCAAAGTAAGGAATTTTAAAGGATTCTCCCCATACCAACAATTCCCTTGTACTGAATGGTCATGAATTTGAGCAGACTCAGGAGCCTCATCATTTGTCATTTTAACTTGAGCCAAGGATTTGTGAGATACAGAAATGGGAGGGATGAGCTGCTAAATGTCTGCAGGTTCAACTAAGTCACAGGACCAATGGCTGATCTCCACCTAGCTGGATATCCAGGCTTTCGTTGGTAGCCCAATCTTTTTCTACGTGTGCCCCAAAGTTTGTATTTTTATTTAGTGGGATTTAGCACTTATATGCTAGTTTTAAGCTTGTGTATCATCTAGGCGAGTTGCTAATGTGAGAAGGCGCTGTAATTTTGATCTTGAGTAATAATGATGTTATTTTTTATAATTGGCTCTCTGGCCTCCGCCTGATGGATAACAATGTTCTGGCAGAAGAGAGGCTGGGTAGCATCGAGATATTTGAATCCTCTGCGGCATTTTGAGTTAAGCGTTCTTGTCCTGCCATTCTGGAGTACCACATGTACAGTAAAGAGCAGCTGGCATCCATCTGCTGTTATGATCATGCTTCCCTGTGAAGAAGGGAAGAAACACCAGAAAAAGGGAAAGAGAAAAGCACAACCTGCCACGGTTAAAATTGAGGGGTTTTGTCGCAATGTATGTTGGATCACTGCTGAATCCACAGTATATTTTGTTCAAAACAGAGCCATATATGATGACTGCACAGCTTTTGCTTTCCGACAAGACTTAATCCCAGAGTTAGGCAAGTCAGCCGTTGTAGAATCAATTATGCAAAACAGACCTTTATGCTCGAGGTGGAATTTATATTTCAGATTCTTAAAGTGCAAAATGCACACCAAGCTGTTTATAAGCAGCACCAGATCCAAAACCAAAGAGGTCAACAGAGAGGCTGACCCCAGAGATTGAAATTCCTGCCACATTATAAAAACGCAACAGCGCAACAAAAATTATCCAGCCCAACTTTTTTTCTTAGAAAACACATATTTTAAAGTTTCAAGCAGGATGTGTGGCTTTTCCAATAATTAAATTTTCAGGATTGTGCTCCTTCTGACCCCAGAGGTGGTATATAGCTCTCTTAGCCAAGAGTCTCCAGAGAGGCCTACACAAGGGGTTAAGCCATACTGTGTCTTCTCTGATTTTGGCTTGGGCTGTGAACTAAGAAATTATGAATTACTCAACAAACTCATGTTGTAACACATTTATCCCAGCAATGTATAGCTTTACTCTCCACATGCTTGTAAAATTCTCCTTTAGAACTATGCTTATCTGGTGACCTTGCTCCCCCTTTTGGTCTAAAAAAAATAAGATGTATCCCCCCCCCCCCCCCCCCCCCCCCCCCCCCGGCTCAAACACACACACATTTTTGTGCTGGAGGCTTTTGCTTTTGGGGTTTTCTCCATACAAAATTCGTGATCTGTGAGTGAACTACACATTTTTCCTAGTGCCTTGTGGAATGGGCAAAGCAAACTAACATTTTCCTGGCAAAAATGCACAAACATTTAAAAGAGGAGCATCTGAATACAGCCAGAACAGGGGTAAGGCAAGAATCTTCCACTGGATTGCTGGCGACTACGCAGAAACAACAGGGAAGTTGTAATCCTTCATACTGTGGGACCTAGTGCTGCTGAGAATCGGATTGCCCATCCTTAACTTAGGAAAAGGTTTAAAACCTTAGTTACCAGATCAAGATAAAGCATTATATTCGGACGGACATCCATTTTAAGAACTTTATATATTATTCATTGAACAGACATTTTATTCTTCAGTATATTTATATTCTGCTTCTCCATGAAGCTCAAGGCAGCTTTCCCAGAGTTCCAAACATCCCAAATGAACACAAATCTGACGTGCCAACCAGCAAAATCCATACAATTTAAGTATTCAAACCATTAACTTTGGCACAGGCTCAGCACTTCAGGATGCAAGAGCTTGACAGTCTGGCATAGCTTTTCAAAACAGGGGGCCTTCCAAATGTTAGGACTACAACACCCAGCAATTCCCAGCAACAGGGAGAGTTGCAGCAAAATCATCAAAACAATGGGTTATTCAAATAACTAGCGACTTTGGCTGGCCATTCACGGAAGTGTACTTTAGCTTAGAGCTATTTCAGGAATGTTTTAAAATGGAAACAATCCTAACTCAGGGTTTCAGGCAAAATCTTAATTGTTGAAATGGAAAGTGTAAGAAGGCTTACAAATTGAGAGGGTGAAAAACCTCTTTGATTTGAGTTTCTGGTCTCCTAATATTAATGCTCACCAATTTCCTACAATACTATGCATGTAATTTCTATTAAGATATTTAATGTTAAGGCCGCCACCCTCAGAAATATGCAGGCAGCTTGTTTTATCTGCCAAGCATGACTTTTATTGAATGAACTAGAATTAAATTGCTGTATGAAAAATTGACACAAATATGTCATATGCAAAATTTGACACTCTGTGGTGCATATTGAGATGGTAGCGTTGCTTAAATTCAGCCCCGCACTTAGGTTACTGCAAGGATCCAGGAAGCCAAGGCTTTAGTTCAAATGTATGAATCTATGCTATATATTTTAATGCTTTTAAAAAATATGAACATTCTATTTTCCAACAAGGCCAACAAGAAACGGCCTAAATGACCTCCCAGTCATTTTGCCTAATTATGTGCTTTCCTGTAAACATATTTTATACAGCAATTCTTATGTTTGCTGGGCCAGTCCCACTGAACTCTCCCATCCAACATTCTGTTTTGCAACATGTTAGCTATTAAATATACCGATCATGGAGGCACAGGTGATGTCAGGTGATTGTGAGCAAATACATATCTTACTTCTTTGGTGGGGGGAAAAAAGACAGTAATACTAATATAGAAGCTTATCTAACCTGCTCAGATTTACACATCTGTACAGTTTGCACTATGTGTTTGTGTGTGTGTGGGGGGGAGCAAAGAGCACATAATGAAGTCCATAAGCTCAACCAAGTGCAATATTTACCAAATTGTGCCATGCAACTTGCCTAAAAATAGTGGCTAGGTATGAGGTTTATCACAAAATGCCAGGAGGTCCAGCCTTCTTCTGTTATTTTGTAATCCAAATTTTACCTAGCTGAGAACACAAAACACAAGAGGCTTCTCTGAAACCCAAACTTTCCTGCACAGACTTCTTCCCTAAGCCAAGAACCCACTTCAGCAAATAAATGATGCAAAAATTAACGGGGATAATGTCACACTAAGGAGAAAGATTGTCTTCCTAATATTTTAAAGGTTTCCACTAAGAATGATCATGCACCTTCAACTTTAATCTCTGAAAAAAAGTAGTTCATCGTGGTGGCTAAGAAACATGCCTGCTGTAAGGCTCACTAAACTGAGCTCAAGTCTGCTTATCTGTCCAAAAGGTTACACTGCTGTGAATATTTTTTTGTGGAATGTGATTTTTTTTTATATCAGCAGGGTGCTCAAATAATCACACGCAGGAAAGAGATGTTGAGAATGTACAATTGTCTCTTCTCCCACATCAAACCACAGGCAGTCAGAATAATCAAATGTTCATGCAACAGAAGGTCCCATTCCTCAGGCTCCTGGGGAGCCCATGTGGTTTCAAGAAAGGTCGTATTTAATATGAATTTCTGTCCAAGCAATGGAATATAACAGGGATTGTGCAAGGTGACCATGGGGATTTCATCAATTGTAGGTTTTCAGACTGGGCCCAACTTTTTTTTTTTTAGTCCATACATCAGCCTGTGCCTTTGAATACAACATTCATATCTTTTACATCTTTCAAATTTCTCTCAACCCCAAATCAGTAAGACTCCCAATGTTTCCAACCACTTCCCCTGTCCTTTGTACCCTCTCCATTCCTTTCGTTACCACTACTAAGAATTCTTACAGACGTCTATATAAGAAAAAAAAAAAGCACGGGGGCGGGGGGGAATGTCCTTTCAAGAAGATACCTGAAGACAAATGGAGATTGTCGTGTTATCATTGATGAGGTGGCATCAACATCTACCCTTTCCCAGGAACTAGGAGCCTAAGAGAGTGGAGAGACCTGATGACTGCATCTTTAAGGCAGCATTATGTTGAGCAATTTTGCATGAGTGAGTCTGCAGGTGGGAGGCAGTGGAGCTGACAGTGAAAGTGATGCAGGCTCAGCACACAAGAAGAATGCAAGCAGTGGATTGTAGGTTTCTTACACAGAGCTAAAAAAAAAGGACCAATGGGAAAGGAACCTGCAATAAAGGAAGAAACCAGAAATACTGAGGAAGACAAGGGGAAGGAGAAAAGATCTTGGTTGAAGTTCCATCACTGCTCTTCTCAAAGCAGACCTACTCCCCATCATATTCATCACTGATAACAAATATTTAATTAAGTTGCAGGGGGGTGGGGGGAGAATCAGCCACAGTACCCAAGAAGGTCCTGTCAATACATTCCTCGTTGGGTAGGGTGAGGATGGGTGGCATCAGACAGACTCACCAGCCACAGATGGATAGAGACAACAGTAGCAGCACTGACACAAGACAGGCGTGGAGCTGGGTGTGCGTGCCCTCCCTCCCCCTTACCCACAGTCAAGGCAGCACAAGACAGCTGAGAACTGGAGGTATAGGCCTTCCCTTCTTTTCATCCCTCGCCTCAGTTGGGGCAGTGTCAGTCCTCCTTTGGGGGAGAGTTGAGGAGCTCCTTCTCTGCCCCATGGCCAAGTATGGTTCAGTGTTGCATGGCCCCAGCGTGGTTTTGATCAGGTAGCTCCGCCTTCTTGGAGTTGTTCTCCTTTGGTCCAGCATCTCCTGCTTTAGACTGTGCCTTCCCCCTCTGGCTTCTTTTGTGGCCTCGGATGCAATGGGCATTGCCACAGCCGTCATCGTTCTCATCCTCGCTCTCTGTTGAGCTCTCATCAAAAGCCCGGGGCTTCTCGTAGATGCAGCAGCCTGTGTTGAGGAAAGGGAAGAAGCGCGGAGGAATGGCAAGAAGGTAAGATAAAAAGGACTCAGAAGCAAATACATTGTGGACATAAAAAAGAAGGTGGAATAACAAACAAAAAAAGAGAACACAGGAAGAATAAAGAGACATTGTGAACACAGAGGAAAGTGAGGAAAGTATGGCATGGGACAGTGTTTAATAAAATGAAAAATGAGTTAAATATACAAATGGAAATATTGGATGCATGAAGGTAAGGAATTGAAGGAAATGGCAGACAGTGAAGAAGGAAGAGAACACGAGAGAGATAAGCACAGAAATACAACAATCCAACCAAATTACAGCAATGGGAGAGGAGACAAAGGAAGAGTCACTTGCTCACTTTATCTACCAGCAATTCCCACTTTTGGAAAATGAAAGGCCTATGCAGACTTTCTTCAAACTCAGGACATTTCTCTCTATCCCTCCCAGATGAATCTATAGCGGTCCTCAATCTTGGCAACTTTAAGACTTGTGGACTTCAACTCCCAGAATTCTCCAGACAACTCCAGAATTGTGGGAGTTGAAGTCCACAAGTCTTAAAGTTACCAAGTTTGGGGAACCCTGATCTATAGGGATCAGATCAGCAGTCAGGAGCAAATAATTCACTTTTCTGACACATGTTTGGTGCCGGGATGGAAGAGATACAGCAAGTTCTTAGCCTCTTTATAGCCAAGCCACCAAGGAAAAGTAGAGACCCTACACCAGGCTTGACTCCTGTAGCAATTATTCTTGTTGCTCATTTATTTGGCCAGGGACCCGCAGGGAGTAATTAGAAATAGGACAAATGGCATCTCTCCAGTTAATTCACTTATTGTTATAGTAATATCTCTATCCTCCTGTGATCATCACAAGATGCCTTCTCATCCAATTTCCAGTAAGTACTGTTAAGTACCTATGGTTAATTGAGGCAATTAGTATCCTCTCCAGGCTACAATGTCATAAGTAACTTGGTGTCCCCAAAGCTTATCATTTCCAACTGAAGTTTAAGGTGATATTCTAAAGATAAAAAACAACAACAACCATGGAACATGTCCATGATAGCAAGTGGCTTCCCAGTAGAGGACCAGGATGGGCTAACATATATGATGATACAGGACTCCACCTGTTTTTCCAGGAACCCCCTATTTCCACTAGTTTGTCAGTACACTGTGGAACTTGATTTCATTACCTATGCTTACATTTCGATATTGTCTGCTAGAGAAGGTGATCAGTCCACAGAAGAGTCATGTGGCCTTTAAGAATACTTGAGAGTAACCCTAAAGCCAACAGTCTAAATGTAAAAAATGAGTTGGCCTCAAGTAGTGCACCCTGGATGATGCACTCACATCAGGAGAAATATAAGTAAGGGGGAAGAACTTTAAGAAACAATGATAGAGAAGGGCAGTGCTCACATTTGGAAGATCTCCGTCCCAAGTGCTCATTGTCCACCGTGTCACTTGACCATTCCACCTTCTTGGATGGTTTTCGTTTTCTTAATTTGATAGTGAGACTACGATTTTCCTGGGAAGAGGGTTTGATAAACAGATAATCAAAGAATTTTCCATTCAATATACAACAGCTTGATTTTCAATTCTGCGGAATATTTTCTACATAGCTGTACCTGAGGGGGGGGAAAAAACCTCTTTATTTTTGCCAGTAAAGAGAACTCCATAAGTTCTGCGGGCAACTTCAAAGTTTAATTGCTGCTGCTTTTCTGATCAAACCCTACCTATACCACCATAACTTATGCCATTAACTTGCATAAGAGATGAAAGAAATAAACATTTCATTATACATTGAAACAATTATTAGAGTTTATATTTTAATAGGTTCTAGGGCAGAAATATGAGCTGTCTGTAGAGAACCCAAGACTTAATTGAATTCTATATAAGAGCTCTTAGGTTTTATGAAGAGCACGAATAGAAAAACATTTAAATGGGCAGCACTGAAACAATACAATGTGGTACTTCAACATTATATCCACTAACAATCACATCAGGGCATTTTAGCACAGTCCTTCTTCCTAAAACAAAATACTGTATCTTAATATAGAGAAAATTTAAATGATATACATGCTTGATATGATACATCTATTCATCAATAATCTACAAAATCATCCACAATTTTGAAAAAAGTATCCTATCATTTGAGCTTTATAGGCAGTCCTTGATTTATAACCATAATGGAACCTGCCCATCATGGTTGTAAGTTGTAAGGTGAGTCGGTCACATAATTGTCACATGACCAACCTGATTTTATCTTTTTTGCCCTTTTTTGCTGGTTATTAAGCAAACCAATGGTTCGCTATGGGCACAATTTTGCAAAAAAAAAAGAAAAGAAAAGGAAAAGGAAAAGAAAAAAGAAGTGCTAGTTTTCAACAAAACCAATGTCATCTTACTACTAAATAACTGTAGGTAGATCTGTTGTAACTTGGTCAATGAGCGACCGGTTGTAAGTTGAGGACCATCTATAATTGAAAAAATACTATAGGTGGTTTAAATGATCATGAGTCAAATTCTCTCAGCCTCTTGCAATATCCAAGGTAGAAGTAAACATCATATAAATAATGTCTTTGAAGGCAGTTGATAAATGTAAACAACAACAAAACCCCAATATGTGCATCCTTGAAATAATTTCAATTGCACTAGCAACACTACTGGATCACACCAAAGCTTCTGATCGATCAATAGGCCTGTACACATACTCCTTTTGGCTGATTCAGTTCTCAAGGGGTTCAGCTGAATATCTGAATTAAGTTTATCATGAAATTTGTTTCTAAATTCAAACATCTATTTGATCAAATGGTTCCCTGAATCAGAGAACTTCAAATCAATCTGATTCATTTTGGACACCTTTAGCAGGTATGCATTCTTAGCTTGTGAAGCATTCAAACCATCCTTCTTCAGAGGTAGGTAAAATAAGGACCCAGATGGTCGGGGGGGCAAAAAGTTGACTCTGTAAAACCGTTTAGAGGGCTGGAAAACCCTGTGAAGCGGTATCAAAGAAGTGCTATTGCTAGCGCTATCCCAAAGGTGCTTTTTTTAAAGAGGCAACTGGACTTTCTTGAGTTTTTTTTTTCTTTTGAAGATGGTTTGCTTCTCATCCCATCCAAGAAGCTACTTCAGCTCTGACAGGATAGTGGGGAATGGAAGGAATTATATTCCTTGCCAGAGAGCTAAGTCATTTGCATTATTTTAGAGGGTCCTTGAGGCCACCTGGAGGTTTATCTGTGTCCTCAGGGTCACCTGATTAGTGCAAATATTCTTGTAGTCTGCATTTTTTCCTCTGGAAATCCATTCCTACTTCCACACCATTCAAAGGGTGTTCATCCCAAATTGTATAATTAAAAGTCTGTAGAGATTCTTAGTTTGTATCTGTATTCTAAAAATCTGTAGAGACCTTGAGGACACAGATAAACCTCCAAGAGGTTCAAGGACCCTCTAAAAGGATGCAAATGACCAGCTGTCTGCAAGGAACATAAATCCTTCCATTCCCCACTATCTTGTCAAGAGCTGAAGACGCGCCTTGGATGAGAAGCGAAACACCTTCAAAAGACAAAAAAAAAAGTCCAGTTGCCTCCTGAAAAAAAAAAAGCCCCTTTGGGACAACTATCACCTGGAGAATCTCTGTTACAGGCTTATTGCCAGAGCTAATTCATATTCTGAGACAGAAGCTTCCATTTCCAAATCTGCTCCATTTTTTGTTGTTAGTGGCGAAGTCATGTCCAACCCATTGCAACCTCAACGTTGTTCCTCCAGGCCTTCCTGTCCTCTACTACACACACACCCATTTAAGCTCACTGCTTTGATGACTCCATCCAGCCATCTCATCCTCTGTCGTCCCCTTCTTCTGCCCTCAATCTTTTCCAGCATTAGGCTCTTCTCCGTTTTTTAAAGCAAACCCAATTAAAAGATTCAAACTTTGGACAGGGCTCCCGTCCCCATATGGACCACATTGACCGGGCCTCGATTCCCACGGCAGCCCAGTCGTTTCCAGGAATTGGGTTGGGGGGGGAGCAGCTTCGCTCTCTCCCTGCCACCCTCGAACGCTTCTGCTGCCCAGATGCTCTTCCACCCAAGACCTTCAAGCTGAGCCAACCGCTGCTACCTGACAAAAGACCTGCCCTCCTCCGCTACTTAAAGCCATTGATCGCAAGCCTTCCCTTCTTCCATCGTGGCCTTGCTCGCCGCCCCCGAAGCCCACCGACCCGTTTCGTGGTTGCCACGGCAAACGCAGGCGCCGAGGTTCCCCGGGCGGGGCTCCTCCCTCTCCTCCATCGTCATCATGGTTGCCATGGCGCCGGCTGCACCTCCGCCCCCCCCCACCCCAATAGCCTTCCCCACCCCCGCCGCTCTCCTCACCGGCTCAATCACCTCCGTCTCGGTGACGGTCGTGGTGGCTCCCGCGGTAGAAGTGGACTCGGCCATGCTGCGGCAAAGATGCCGGGAGAGTCCGGCCAACGGATGGAGCTGCTTTGCGCGGGAGGGAAGAATATCCGTGGAGCCTCCCGCTCCAGGACTCTCGGCGGAGCTCCCGGCGCCTGTTCAGCCGCAGCACCCAAACTCGCACGCTGCAGTCACCGCCTCTCTCCCAGGCAGCGGGAGCGGCCGTCGATTCCCACTTCCTACTTCCGGTGCCTGTGCGTTGCTTTAACCGGTCCCCGTGGAGATTCCAGACTCACTTCCGGTGTGCGAAAAAGGAATCCTAGATAAGAGATTAACAAAGTTGGAAGGGACCTTATAGGTCATCTAGTCCACACACACACACCCGCCCAAACAGGAGGACCGGCTGAGGGCGTTAAGAGACGAGAGGTTTCTTTTCAGCTATCCTCGGCTTTCCTATGCTCGTGTTGGCGGGGCTTGGTTCTGAAAATGATGGACTGCCATCTGTCAGAAATGGTGTAGTCTTCTCTTTGGGGGAGGGGGGGCGTTGGATTAGATGACCTACAACATTCCTTCCAACCAGTGGTGAAATTCAATTTTTTTTACTACCTGCGTGGCAGGGGAAGGATACTGCAAAATCCCCATTCCCTCCCCACTCTGGGGCCAGCCAGTTGACTGTTCTCAGAACTACTCAAAATTTCCACTAGTGATTCTCCAGAACCTGCTGAATTTCACCCCTGCTTCCACTCTGTTGATCTATGATCATCAGCATGAAATAATCCTAGTTTGAATTCAAAGAAACGTGGATTTTTGTTTACGGCAGCCCCGATGACCGTAGTTTTGTATAACAGAGTTATGGAAGTCTGGAGTATTTTATCTGATTCAGCTGTAGCAGCCGTTAACTTTCACAGCTTTAATTGTAACTCAACTCCAGGGAACCTCATTCCATATGAAGAGTCACATTTTTTATTTTCTTATTTTGTTTGAATTTGTAATTTTTGTTTGATGAATAAATACACTAGAACAATAGCAGTAGACTTATATACCGCTTCATCTGAGTTCTGTTAAAGAGCGTTGTCTGGAGTTTGATGACAAAGAACCCTATAGCCTTTTAAATGTCTGTTTCAGCCTTAGAAATGCTAACTCACCAAATCCTATTTCATAATGTTTATTAAAGGGTTAAAATGTTAAAGAGGATTCTTCATCATTAGTCTAAAACTAAAAGTATCAAAGAATTTCAAATCCTCACATTGTAGCCTGATATTTACCTGACATAATTGGATTAAAAAAAGAAAGGATTTCATTTGTCAGTTTATGGAAACATAAAAGCTGCCCCCTTAAGCACTAGCTTCTCTAGGGTTGCCTAAAGATGCTTTAGGACGAAGATGCTAGTTTCTGATTCGATCCCTTTTGCATTAGAGTAAATTTCCAAAGGGTCCACTAAGGGACACTTTTTGCTAGGGACAATCTGTCCATACAGCACTAAGGATCTGTGTTGTCTAAGATGGTGTGAAGCAATTATGGAATCTCAAAATGCAGGCAATCCTTGACAGAAGATCCTTTAATTTAGATGTGTGGAGTATCACCACGTCTATATAATATTTATACCTATCTCAGAATAAGTGACAACTTTCTTTTCATCATTATCATTGGAGTTTTCAATATTTCAATACTTCAAGCCAGTAGTTATAGGCAAATTGCTGACTTGGAATTCAAACTACTTTCCCCCATTAATAAGACAATCACCCACTTCCTATAATATTTGTGACTTGTATTTGAGATGATTTCCAACTATTCCCCAACTAACTAGTCCAAACTTTTAAAAAAAGTAAAACTATAGTGGCATTTTCAAGATTCCACTAAGAAATTGCTTTATCAGTCTGGTAACTCTAGTTAAGATATTAGGAAGAAGTCAGAGATAGTAACTGTATTTTGCATTCACTCCAGTGCATGAGTCAAAAAGATGATGCCCACCTCCCCAAATGACTAAATTATGCAACACCACCAAAGAGCATGCTTCTGTCCTTCCTCCCAATTAGAGTGCTATGAGTCCATGCCTTGGAGAAGAACTGGAATAAAGTTCATGCCTTGGAGAAGAATTGGAATAAAATAATCCTACCACTTTTCAATATTCAAGCCAGTTCCCAGTATTCTGTCATATTGAATCCGATCAAGAACTCAAATTTTGGAAATCTAAGAGACAGAGTGATAGAAGACAGCACCGTAATATGAGGTACTAAGGACCCACAACTATTCAAAAGGTGAAGGTTGCATATCAGTTACGCTATCCAACTGCAATGAACTTTCAGCAAAGCCTCTTCACACCATTTTCGAATCTTCAAGGTGCTTTGATGTTATGTTAGCTACTGACCAGTAGGAGTCACTATGCAACAGGTTTGGTTGTTACTGAGATTGTTCTTATGCTAGATGGTGGGTGTTCAACTGCTTAACAGGATTTAAATCTACATGTCCCAAATCAGAAAACTTGCTAATATGAAGGCACATAAAAGAGAAGGTATTAATTGCATGGCTTCTATAAAATTACCTTTCCTCTAGGCTACTGACAGCAAGGCTAAGTTAACTTAAAAGTCACAAAGTGCCCGTGGGTTCAAATCATATTAAAAGATTGGACATCAAACATTGAGTATGGAGGATGCAGATGGCCTGAAAAGTCTCAATAAAGGCAAAAGTGATTGAATAATGCCTTCTATTCCTCTATAGTTAGTACAATATCTAAAAACTATAGAAGCAGCTCCATCTCTTTGAAGGAGAGGCAGTGTTGAGACCCACATTAACAAAAATCAAAAATTGGCATAGCTTCTTCATGATATCTGGTGGCGGGTCCAAAAGGAACCCAAGAAAGACTACAAATTATTCCTATCATGATCACTTACTTGCTAATGCACTCATGTCAATTTCCCCAAGAACCAGAAAGCAGAAAAATCAGATCCTTTTGCAAAATATAGAAGTACAATCATACAATTGCATTGCTAAGCAACCACCCACACAGACTCCTCTTACTCCATTTTGAAACAGAATTCAGAGCTGCGTGAATAAAACCATAACATATTCAAAGGAGAGTGGAAGATCTCTCTTGCCCTTTGTCCTGTGAAAAACTCAGAAGCTTATAGTAGCAGGAGGAACCAGCACAATTCAATAAAAACATGAATTTATAGGGATATAAATACACATAACAGCAGCAATAAAGAGAAACCTGCAACTCAGCATGTTTTGATTATTGTTTTTCACTGATAGAAACAGTTGAGGAAAATGAGATTTGAAGTCTACAAGGCCATTTGTCCGGTCCTGTTTTTGCTGTTTCCATTTCCATTTGAACTGTGCAATTGGTCATCAGCTGCCACTCATCCAATTTAAACAAGGTGCTTCTAAAGCATCTAAGAATGTTACAGTCTCTTCATAAAAAGTCCAAAAATAATTCTCTTTCACGTTTGGAGTTTTTAAGTACTGTCTTCCATACATTTTGGCAAACATGATTAAGAATCTTCTTTCTCCTGGAACCTAGGATTTAAAGAATAGACGGTGTCAATACTCTTGAGATGTATTATATACCGTATATACTCGAGTATAGGCCGACCCGAATATAAGCCGAGGCACCTAATTTTACCACAAAAAAACTGGAAAAGTTATTGACTCGAGTATAAGCCTAGGGTGGGAAATGCAGCAGCTATGGTAAATTTCAAAAATAAAAATAGATACCAATAATGTTTTTGAATATTTATTTCAAAGAAAAACAGTAAACTAGCAGTGTATTCAATGAAATACTTCACTCACCTCATGATGCTGATGTCCCGCTGTGATGATGATGTCCCGTGCAGCCGCGGGAGCGATGTCCCGCCTCCTATGACACACGGCACAGTGATTCCTATCATTGGATCACTGTACCAGAGGAGGTGGGACATCGCTATGTGGCTGCTTGCCATAACAAGGAGGAGGTGGGACATCGTTGCAGAGCGGCAGGAGGGGGAGGAAGGGGAATCGTAAGACAGCCCTGCATTACATTAGAACGTGAGGAGGGGGGATGGTGCGGTGCGCGCTGCGCGGCAAACTGACACAGGGGGAGGGGAAACTCACAGGGGCACTGGGCCATTCACGAGTGTCACCCAGCGGCATGGCCCCGCCCCTTTTTCTCCTCCATTTCGGGCAAATTTTTCACTGACTCGAGTATAAGCCGAGGCGGCTTTTTTCAGCCCAAAAAGTGGGCTGAAAAACTAGGCTTATACTCGAGTATATACAGTAGTTCCATGGAATTGCTGATGCTGGATCAGTTAATGACTCATGTACAATCATTTTACAGGCAGTGATTAATGTTGTAACATCTATACAACTCTCCCACTTGTTTTATGCATCATCTAAATAACCTGACAAGTTAGATGATTTCAGAAGCAGAATAGGCAAGAGAATGAAGACTCATCTGAGACCTATTGTGCAGAAAAATCTGGAGCCATCATCAAATGTATCCTCAATACTTATCTTTGAAAAGAACTCAGATGAGTACTGGAGATGAACAAGAGTGGTAGCTATGATCAGTTATCCTACTTGCAGTGTATGTAGTCTTCCTATGATGGTGCTGCAAATGTGGGTCTTGGTGCTCAGTTCAAATTATGACATCCCATGGTCATCTGATCACAATTTGCAACCTTCTTTGCTGGCTTCCTACAAGCATAGTAAACTGGGAAGCCAGCAAGAGGTTGCAAATGGCAACCTGTTGAAGCCCCTACTATAAAACGTGCAGTGATTCACTTAATAACAGCAACAAGAAGTGCTAGAATTTCCATCAGTAAGGGTCATGGTCACATGACGTGCTTTATGGCTGCTTTACTGTCATTAAGTGAGGACTACATGTGCTAAAATGACTTGTAAATTAAATTAAGTTTTTAAAGTCCTCCTGGAACTCAGATAAATTCCCATCACGGAGTATCATCAGTTATGAGGCTACCACAGAAAAACCTCTGCCTTTAGGACCACAATAACAGCTTCTACTGGTGAATCAGAAAACATAAGTTTCATATTCCTGAAGAGATTTGTATAGATTTAGACAATCTCTGAATAAAAATAGTAAAATACATAAATCCTAAATTGTTTGCGGTCTTAAGGGATAATCCTTACATTTAATGTTGAGTCCTGTAACAAGCAAACAATACAACTGGGACAACACAAATAAGACCTAACGTAAACCATCAAGTCATCATAAGCAGACGGAGAGGGGCAATATACATGCTCTTACTTGCATTGGATGCAGGTGTAGAAAACCGTCTGCCCTTCATCTGCAGATCTCATCTGTCGAGTATGGTAGGCCATGCCCTCATGCCCACACTGAGGACATTTTCTGTCAATCTGAAAAGATTGAAATGAACAAAATAAGCGTTCAGTAAACCTTCTGATGTTGGTACGGCAGAATCCTTAAGGTACAATTGAGGACTTATTCCTGTAAATCCTTTGGCTAGGATTACAGGCTGCAAGTCCACTTAAAGGTAAAGGCAAAGGTTCCCCTCACACATATGTGCTAGTCATCCCTGACTCTAGGGGACGGTGCTTTTCGTCATTTCAAAGCCAGTGCTGTCCGAAGCCATCTCCATGGTCAGGTGGCCAGCTTGATATGCTTTTGAACTGCTAGGTTGGCAGAAGCTGAGATAAGTAATGGGAGCTCACCCCATTACGCAGCGTTAGGGATTTGAACTGCCAAACTGCCCATCGACAAGCTCAGCATCTTAGCCACTGAGCCACCCCATCCCTCTGAACGTGACCTTATACAAGCTTATATCTTGGGTAAATCTTCTGCATGCAGTTTTTTAAAATGTAAGAAAAATATTAGTCTTTCCTCAAGGGTAAACGTGCCAAGCTGACTTGACTTCTCTGTAAAGGAATTCATTTCTACCCTTGTGTTCATTTTCCCCTCTGCAGCTATTCCAGATTGACTGAATATTTCTAAAATTGTTTCCAGAAAATATAGTCAAACCCTATTTGAAATGTTTGATGGGGGCATAGTGGTGTCTGTTATTTCCCATGTCACCACAGGATGACCCAGATGTCATATGCAAGGGTGACATAATTATGCAAATAAAGCAAACTGTCACAAATTATGTAATTTACATTATTTGCCTATTGACACCATCATGCGTAGGATGCTTAATGGAACCAATAAATAGTTTTCTTATTCACTCACCAGTGGACCCTTAACTTCTTTTCCTTCTTCGGCAGTCAAGGAAGAGGAATCTATCTTGTTGAATGTGACAGATGTACGGATGACTCTCTTTTCAAAATCTATGCAAAGGAAAAAAATGTACAAAGAATAGTTAAAGTGCTCATTAATTCAACCTTGTCAATCTCTTCTTTTTTTATTTTTGTGCTTTTAAGTCAATGTTGACTCCTGGCAATTGCCTAGAAAAGTCTCTGCAATTTTCCAAGGCAAGGTTTCCGATGTGTGTTGCCTTTGTCTTCTTCCCTAAGGCTGACAAAAAGGGACTGGACCAAGGTCACCAAGATGGCATCATGCCTAAGGCAGGACTACAACTCACAGCCTCCCGATTTCTAGGCTGGTGCCTTAGCCTCTATACCAAACTGGTTTTTTGTTTCATCTAATGTTTCTTATATTCTCACAATTTGGAGTGGAACACATGATCACTAAAGCTTTGTTGTTTCCAACAACTTTAACATGTCAGGAAAGGGATTAAATTACAACTTTTCTCTGACAACTAGTTTTCTAAATCAAGGGTATCACTTTTTGTATTTTTTTTTGTTTTCAAAGATTGTGTTCTTTATGAAATGACATACCCTAGTTATAAACGACATACTTTAATCTCTTCTGATGTTTTGAAAAATTAAGCAATTAAGGACTCAGAATAAACAACGTATTTCCGTATTTGAACAGAAAATGAATAATTTCCAACTTAAATGGATATTCATTACAGTAAAGAAACCCCACCCCCTAATAGTACATTAAACTGAGATTATATTCATTGCTTAAAGTGCAGAAATACTGTGGGAAGCCCCCCTCCCACCACCAGAAGTATGCAATATTTTGGGGAATATTAAAAAGTCAGGATAAAATATTTCCCCTAAAGGAGAAATGGAAAAAAAAACCAGCTGCCCAGTTTCCCTGCCCCAAGCAGAAACTGAGGAGGCCAGTTTCTAGAAATGCAAATTTGTAATCCATTCAGAAAGACAGGGTCAGGCAGAAACTTCAGATAAGCAACCAAGCCAAAGGTTGACAAAATTAACTTAAACACCTAGGATTTGCATTTCCCCTTTTTGCCTACAGAGACAGCCATGACTTCTACATGACCCCATAGGAATCCAGAAGGTATAAAACCCACCCACTCTAAAGTCAATTTTGTCAGCTGTCCCCAGAATCACATGTAGTTGGTAGTTCTGCTTCATCAACAAAGGGAACGTTTCTTTCCTTTTTTATTTCCAGTGCCTTTCTCTTGGCTTGGAACTGGACCCAGATATTTCTTCCAACAGTATTAAATGACTGAACTCAAATGGGAAAGATAGAAGTAATTACCATTGTCTTCTAATAAAAGAGCACTGAAAAGTATGTTTAGAATTTGGGACCTATGAATTTAAATCCTCCTGTAAAATATATACTTATAAAACAGAACTTACCTTTCACATCAATGTTGAAAGAGCAACAGGGACATATCACCTTATCCTGGATTCCTGGCAGGGGCAGGACAGTACCACACTCAGGACAAAAATCAAGTTCTGATTCAAAGCAGGAACCTCCTTGTTCCATAATTACAAAGTAAAACAGAGGCTCTATAGGAAAAAAACACATACACATGATCATAAACATCAAAAGGTGATCCCATAATAATTACTCAATAATAATTACTACCTTAAGAATAGAATCTTTTGAGGGCCACTTGAAATATCTGATCTTCTTTTGCTGATGTTTTTCCCCCATCTTACATGGAAAGGCCCCTTTCCCTAATCAATCATTCATGATCAGCTCTAATATTAAAATTATTATTTTTGGGACTGCTTCTTTGTCAAATAAATAGGGACAGATCTCTTTCCGTATAACTTTAAACCCAGAGAGAGGAGAGAGAGAAAACTGGAGTAAATAGTGGAAGAATTACTGTATACAATGGAGTTATATGAACTCTGTTAAGCCATTTTTCAAAAAAATATTCCAAAACGTTTAGTCCTGGCTAGTTTAACGTGGATCTATCTTACTTTTCAGAAACTGTTAATACTGTACATTTTGCCATATAATTTAATGCAGAAACAAAGATAAATGTTCCCAAATGATGGATCGTCATTGGCCGACTAATACAAGCTGAAATTCAACCATAATTCCAGAGTCATACATTTCCCTCTTTTCTCGATATACCAAACTTGCCCAAACGCCGCTTGACTCTTCCGCAGAAAAATAAAAATGCTCTTCATCGAGAGGCTACTTCGCCTCTGGATGAAGTTTCTCATCAACGTGACTAAAAGGGGTTTGCGCCTTGGCATTTCGCAGTCCCAGTCACCAAAAGAAGCAGATGGTCTACTTCTGCAGAACAATAGTTGCATCTATTTCAATTTTTCTCCGGTTTGGAAGAGCTTCGGTGGGTTGGATGACGAACTGCGTCATTTCTGGCCAGCACATTAATGTGGCTGCACAGGCTGAGAATAATGGGAATTGGAATCCAATTCCCGTCCAAGTCTGGAGTAAGAGACACACGAAGAAAGGTTGCGCCTAAGTTTTTGAGAAGAACAATGCTGCTTCTCACTAGGGTCTCTGTGAGATGAGAAAAATCGAGCAATTTAATTTTTCATGCAGTTTATATCCTGCAATCTTAAGTGTAACGTAGAGTGGAGGAGCTGGTGATTGCATCTTAAAGTCCAAACGCTCGAATCATAATCACAATCGATATAATCGGTAATAAAGATCATAATAATACCTTTGCCCCCTGCCCATTTAAAAGCATTCGCCGGCTTCTAATGTAACTCCACGTGCAGCTTCAGAAAGAATGCACAATTGATTTCCTGGAGAGACAAGCTCGGAAGCGCAGAGTGGCCACCCTTCAAGAGCAGTAGAAAATAAAATAAGCGCGGCTAGACTGTCCATACAAGAATCCTATTTTGCCTCTAGTGGTTAATTTTCTACTCATTTTTCCCCCTGATAGAGGCTGCGTTCATATATAAGCCTATAATGTTTGTTTCCAACCAAGTACCTGAAAAAGTTTACCCCAAAACCCATGCAGCGACTTGTCCAAGCACTCTCCGAAATCCAGAGACAGTTGAACGGGGCAAGAAGATAAAGGGTCACATTGGAGCCCATAATACAGATAATATGCTATTCTACATTTTTAACAGTTATATGGCACATCTTTTATTGTAAAGACAATTTTACACTGTGAAACTTTCCTAAAGTTGTTATTGGTCAGAAAGTATGCATAATAGCACAATTTGTGATTCAGGAAACCAACCTCTGCATCTTTTTCAAAGATATCTTCAGAACTGAAGAACCGCATAGAAATGAATAGAATAATATAATGCAAATTTAAATGATATTTATTTATATTGCCTAACTGCCTGTCTCACTCAGAATTCCATGCAAAATACACAGTATGGTAAGAATTGCAATTCGTTTTGAGTATGTCTGCTACAAATAGTAAATTAAAGATCTCTATTATCTATCCAAAAACTAGTTATGTGTATTCTCTCTGTTGTTTGGATTTAATATTTTTTTTAAATGTAAAAGAGAAATATGGATTTGAAAAAGTGAAGTGGAAACCTCCCCACAGCTATTTGAAAAACACATTACTTGAATTGCAGATGTGTGCTACACCATGAGCCATGGTGGCGCAGTGGTTAGAGTGTAGTATTGCAGGCTACTTCTGCTGCCTGCTGGCTGCCTGCAATTTGGCAGTTCGAATCTCACCAGGCTCAAGATTGACTCAGCCTTCCATCCTTCCAATGTCATTAAAATAAGGACCCAGATTGTTGGGGGCAATATGCTGACTCTGTAAACCACTTAGAGAGGGCTGTAAAAGCACTGTAAAGCTGTATATAAGTCTAAGTGCTATTGCTATTTACAGCGCAGCTCCACCATTCAGCTGATTTTCGGGTCTGCTGTGCACATGAGTGACATGTGCGCATGCACGGGGGGCACGCAGGGGGGTGCAACACATCCCCCACGCTTCATTTTTGGCACCAGGAGGCTTCAGGGAGGGCCTCTGGAGCCTAGGGAGGGCAAAAAACAGGACTTCCGGAAGTTCCAGAAGTTTGGAACTAGGCATGTTTTCGGCCTCCGGAAAAGTATCTTTTCACTGGAATAGGCAGGTTGAATATTTGTAGCCCATATTTTTTCTTCCAGGAAAGGTGTATGGCTATCTTAAGAGTGAGATTAAGAGTGGTTGACATTCCATGCCTCATTCATTCAAAATTCAAAAGATGCTGTATTTCATTATGAATCACACGTATGATGTGCCAATGAGTGGATATCATCAAAATTTAAAAATCAGTACTGCTAGTAATATTCCATGCCATAGGTTGGCCATCCTGGGTATAGGCTTTCCTGCCTCGGCAGGGGGTTGGACAAGAAGACCTCCAAGGTCCCTTCCAACTCTGCTATTGTATTGTAAATGTCCATCTGGGTTGAGTTCCAAGTGGGGAAAAAGACACTGGAAACATGGAGACTGCTTGGAAAGGTTTTTTTTAAAAAATATATTTTTATTTTCAAAACAAACAAACAAATCCTCCTTCTTTACATACTGTAAAAAGTGTATCAGTTGGTTACAAAAGGTTTTTGTGCATCTCTTCTACCATCATCAAATATAATTCATATTAACTCTAATATCTTAACTCAGATATTTATTATATTACCATCATCATACCTCCACTTTTATTTGACTATGATTATTTAAACATCCTTCATCATAAGATATACCAAGATTTAATAAATAACCACATACTGGCATTTCATTTATTTATTTATAAAATCCTCCATTAACATTCAATCCTCATATCCTATTCTAGCTAAACATCCATAATAGTTAATACCAAAATTTTCGAATCCTCCTTTCCAAATCCCTGTTTACAATTTACATCCAATTCCCTTATATTATACCCATACATATATAAAAATTATTACCATTATCCTTTCTTTATTTAACTATATCCTATATCATAACATTTTCCCCCTAATAATTAAAACTTAACTGTGACTAATTTTGTTCTTTTTTATTGTTATTATTATTAATAACCTTTATATATAGTCCAAAAGGATTTCTAGCCTTCCCTTCACGGGTATCATTCAATATTCATATCCAATTATTGCTTATCATAACACTACATATTGTATACATTACTATCATTATCAATTTTTATTTAACTATACCCATTGTCACTAAATTTAACTAGGTTTAGCTAGTTTTAAATTATACTCTTCCATCTATCAACCTGTACCTTTCCAGTAGCAAAACAATCTAATGTCTTCTGCCATTTGTGGAACCAGTCCTCCAAACATCCTCTTGATCAAATATGAATGGACTCCTCTTAGCAACTCCTTGCTTGTAATATCTCTCATGTAGTTTTGACATCCTCTTTCTGTTTCCTTATTCAGCTCGTCTTTGATTATCAGCAGTGTTATCAAATATTTTGCAAATAGGATTTCATAGTCCATAGATTCTTTAATGTTTTCTTCTTCTGTGTCCTGCCCTTTGAAATAAATTTTCTCTCCATTTAATTCCTCTTTCAATATTCCATTCTTTCTTTTTTCAGAAATAAACCAATTGCCATGAATATCAACAAGTTTAATCTCTTTATATTCGTCTTCCATTTCAGTTTTTTGAATTTCAGTCTCCTTATTTTGCATTTGAAAAACATCATCAGTTTTTTCACCATATTTTATTGTTAGATGCTCCAAATATTCCAATTTTCTCTCAATTTTTTCCTCTGTATTTAATAATTTTTGCAGTTCTGAAAGTATTCCATGCAAATTCAGAGACTCTACATATGCCATATTCATACACAGTTGCTTTCTCTTAGAAGGTCAGCAAGATTAAAACATACAAGCTCTCTGTAAGTGAAAACAAACTTCAAAGGGACAGCTGTGGAGTCTTATCAGATCTTAAGCCAAACAGCCAGGCAGTAAAACCTTGCAATGCCAAAGTCAAAACAATCCATGAGAGAAAAAAAAGAGGCATGTTCCGTCTTTAAATACAGCAAAGTCTCCGATCAGCCTCCGGAGTGAAGATGTTTCTTTTTTTTGTATCTCTTTTGTATATCAAATTAGGCAAAGAATCCACTCTTTAAATGAATTTAAAAAAAATTACCCACACCAATAAAAGAGGAGAAAATTAATCTGTAGCTTACAGAAAGTCACAAAGAAATGTTAGAAGAAAGCTTAATCCATCCATTTGAAAAAGGTTTGCTTAGATTCATTCCATGTAAATAGCATTTAAAAAGTAAGATAACCACTGTCCAGAACCATTACAAAGATCAAATTCGCCCTAAATTCTTCTATTCTTTGATTTAAGTTGGTTTTTAGGTTTTATAGGCAGTCCGTTTTTTTAAAACAATAAAAGTTTCTCACCAGCTGGGAACTCTCTCTTTTTCCACATCGTTCTGTTCTAAGGCCACCCCGACTTCATCAGTCTTTTGACTGGAATTTTTATTACCAGCTTGAAGATCTTTTCTTGCTTCTTTCAGAGATTTTGCGATATCCCCGAGATCAGCAACCTGTAATCTTCCTATTCACCATCTCTTCGGGATGGTTTAGATCTGTTGGGACCCCCCCCCCCCGAGTAATAAAAGTGTCGACTGCGATCTCAGAGCTTTGAGATTGCACGTCGTCTCGTCGCGACTTCAGCCCCTCCCTCTTGGAAAGATGTTTTAATGGTGGACAGGATCACATGGCTTGAGCTCCTGAGCAGGAAAGGGCAGAGATGCTGAAAGTCCCTGGTTTTTAGCCCACTCTGGGCTTTGAACTTGAGCTTGTATTCTGATTGGTTGTCAGACTCCCATGGGGCCATGCAGGGGGAACTCTGTAGGCTGTCTCCCAGGCTTGCTTGACTTGCTGAGTAATGATGTAATCTTCCCAGGTGCCATGTGGTGAGATGGGTAAAGGGCTAATACTATCATGTTTTGAGGCCCATGCCTTAATCCCATCACCCTGGAGCTGAAGGGGGATCTTTGTTATGTAGAATAGACTGGCTCAGGCCTTAATGGCTCATTCACAAAGGTGGGGGCGGCTGAGTTGCTGTCTCTCTTGAGTTTCTGCTTCTCTTTTTAGGGGAAATATTTAGTATTTCCCAAAATATTTCATTTCTCTAGGAGAGGGGTGAGTTTTAACTTCTAGCAAGCCCATGAAGAGTGTGTTGCAGTAATCCATTCAGGAGGTCACAAGGGCGTGAGTGACCATGGATAGTCCAGAAATAGGTGCAATTTACACACCACACCAAGTTATGCAAATGCGCTGCAGAGTCACAGGAGGGAGGGGGTCTCTCCCTAGGATAAAAGAGAATCTTTGGTATGCAAGAAGAGAGCCAAGGTCCCTAGCCTTTCACAGAGTATATCCAATAGTTATGCAGATTTGTGCTTTAGTCTGGCAAAACTCCTGTCTATGAGCATACGGAAACTACTCTGAGCAATATATGGAAACTACTCTGAGCAAATCCTTGTGTTGCTCCTGGTTCCTTTTGCAAATAAGGTTCTTCTCCTTCAAAGTCGCATTAGGGGTTAAAAGGCTGGCAGGGCATGTATGTGAGATCTAAATTGGAATTGATGGATGGGCATCCCTTTTGGATAGTGGGTAGGCAGGCAGACACAACAACATCACTGAGAGGAGATAAGGGGCATTCAGGACAAAGCAAGAGGAGGCAATATCCTAACTTACCAAGACTTGGGGTGGAACCAAGCTAGGAATGGCTTGGATCAGGGTGGGTCCTACTCTGATGGCCAGTGGAATTCAGTTAAGAATGACAGTGGGGATTGCCATGATTGCCATTGCTGAGCAATGAACTGTGGCGATGTCACATTTTATAAATGCATGGCTTAGCAACAGACATTTCTTTCCCAATTACCATCATTAACCAAGAATACCTATATAACAAACTCAATCAAACTCAATTTCATTGATGGCCACATCAGGGTTGTGTTTGACCTTGGGGGAGGGAGTAGCAGTGGTGGGTTTCAATTTTTTTTAGAACCTCTTCTGTAGGAGTGGCCTGCTTTGTGGGAGTGGCTTGCTGGCCATGTGACTGAGTGGGAGTGGCTTGCCAGCCATGTGACTGGGTGGGTGTGACCAACTTGTAAAATGTGGTGAAACTCACTTAACAACGCTCTTGCTTAGCAACCAAAATGTTGGCTCAGAAACTCTGACATTTGAAGCACGCAAGTCTTAAAGCTGTCAAGTTACAAGACCCTTGCACCCCTAAACCTTTAGAAAAAAAACCCCAGGGGTGTTCAAACTTGACAGCCTTAAGACTTGTGAACTTCAACTCCCAGAATTCCTCCTCTCACTCTTCATCTTGATGATGTGCGGATGGGCGGGGGAGGGAGCTGGAACCGGTTCTAAATGGCACTGTAGATTTGTGGAACCCTTCTATAGAAGAGGTTAGAACTGGTAGGAACCCACCCCTGGGGAGTGGCATGGCTGGGGTGGGCATGGCCAGCTCAACATCCTGCAGCCCGCACATGACCCTCCCAGGCTCCGGTTTCAGCTGCAATGGCCTTTTGCAGCCCTCTGCCAGAGAAAACGGAGTGTGGGAGGGCTGCGCACCACCCTCCTGATCTCCATTTTCACTGGCAGAGGGTTGCAGGATGCTGTTGCAGCCAAAAACGGAACTTGGGAGGGCTGTATGCAGCATTTTTGCTGTCAGAGGCACCGCAGGCCTGTCCTTCGCTGTTTCCAGGGTGGGTCATGGGCCAGATCCAGGCACCCTGTGGGCTGGATCTGGCTCAAGGGCCTTGAGTTTGACACCCCTGCTATGATATCTATATTAATATATATCTATGATATATATTAATTAAGGATCAAAAACAGAATAGAACACTACATAGGAATGTTTAGATATTGAAAAGTGATATTAAGGAAAGTTAATTATTGTTAAATATTGAGATATACAATTATTTATACCATTGATATTGCTGATAAAGTAGAAGTAAAGTAGAATTTATATGCAATTGTGGGCAAGGATAAATAGGGGGATAAAAATGGCAACTTCAGTAAAGTTTGTGAAAGAAACTACACCCAATATGATTTCAGCAACACCCCACTCCTCAAATCAAAGATCAATTTGAGAGCGCATTGGGGCTGGAGAAAAATGGAACGATGGCAGGAACAACGGGACCAGCACCAACAATGCAGAGTATGCAATTGATGCTCCAGATGGTACAAGAGACATTGACGAAAAACCAAGAAGTGACAACTACAAATCATGAAGAGACAAGGAGAAATCATGAAGAAATGAAAAATGAAATGGGAGAATTGAAAGGAACTATCAAAAATGTGGATGACAAAATTGAAAGGATACAGAATGCCTTAGCAATCAATGAACAGAAAATCCAGAACATCGAAATAAAAATAGAACAAACAGATCAGAAGATGGAAAAAGTGGAGCTCGAATATAAACAAGTTAATAAAGAATTAGAGCTATCAATAATCCCACTTGAAAATGAAAGAGCTGCATTCTACCTATACCTCTTCCATACCGGAAGAGAAGGAGGAAGACCTGAAAGGAAAAATGATTGAAATCTTCACTGAAATTTTACAGAGAAAAGAACAAGACTTGAGAGGGGACATCGATGAAGCTTACCGTGTGCATACTAATTATGCCAGAAGACATAGACTCCCAAAAGAAGTGCACGTAAGATTTGCTAAAAAAACCAATGAGAGATGAAGTTTTCAAAAAAACCAGAGAAGGGACGATTACATAAAAAAAACGACACCCCTGCTATATAGCATACTGCAAAACGACTGTTTGGGAAAAGAGAGACTTGTATTTGAATGAAATGTATAGTTGCAACTTGTATCCATTATTTCTGGTTTTAGTTTTTGTGGCATTGGAAAATAGTTCTTGACCATCTTCTTTATGATTCCCTTTAATGTATCTGAACATGGTTATCAGGACTAATCTAAGTCCTTGTTGTTGTTGTTTTTCCTAGGCTGAAAAATAAAATTCATTTACCTTGCCTTCACTTTCTTGCATCATCTTTCGAATTACTGTGTCAGTATGCTTCTAGAAATGTGTTACCCGTAATTGCATGTAAATATGTGGGCATAAATGTAATACAAACATAAGAGAGCAATTAAAATGTCTATGGGGATGTGTTGTTTACAACTGCCAATATAGCATTTTGTGCTACAAAGGCTGTATACACACCCCATCATAATATTCCTGTAAATAGCAAATACAATTTTCTGATACCATTTGAGAAGTCCATCACTGTGACCCAAGCCAAACATTTGCAGGTTTTTTCCCTTCCCTTTCAGGAACTTTGCTCCTACCACTTCTCTGATGTTATCTATCCCTTCTTGGGTGAGATTTGCAAAAAGAAGGCATTCTTGGGCTTTGCTGGACTCTGGGGAGTGATGTCTTTGTTTGCTCCTAATTGTTCCATCACGAGTCTGTGACAACATTACAACAACTTTCACCAAGTGGTTAGAGGTAGGCAGAGATAATCTGTCTTCCTCCTTGTCCTTGAAAATATTTATAAAATCTGACAGGGAGAACAATGAATCAATGAACAGCTTACCTCCTGGAGTTGGGAGTGCTCCGTTGCTGGAGCTGAACAAATTGGACAACGGTTTATCCGGGATGGAAAAAGAACTCCTGTCTTGTGCAGGAAGTTGGATGAGAAGACCTCCAAGATCCCTTCCAGCCCTTTGATTCTACCATCCTACTGCACCTCTCCCCTTATCAGGTTGATTATTATGTGTTTGGGAGATACAGTATCTGCAAATATTCTGGAACACCACTGATCTGGAAGAGCCAAGATGAAGGTATAGATTTTATTCTGTTTAGAACTCCCTTGAATGTTTTTGATTGTTTCATTTGATCATGAAATACTGTGTGTTGCATGTAAATGTTCATTGGTCATAGCCAAATTCATTAAACATCCCAGTTCTTCAGTCAGAGCCCTGTGTTCGAATCTCTGCTAGAACCCACTCAAAGTTGCTAAGGTGATGGTTGAATGTGTCTGTTCCTCATGAATCGTCACTTTATATTAGACACATTTCATGACAAGCCCTGATAATAGTCCTAGAAATAAGGAAGACATTTGTTTAATTTGTATTGATTTGTGAAATACTCATCCCCAATTAAGGAATGCAACTACATAATGAAATCTACAAACTGTGGTTTCTAATTATGCCCATACATACACAAGCATGTTTATATAAATATGGATTTTAAGGGGAAACTGTATAGGAATATATATATTTTGAAAAAAAAGGTGAACAGTAACAATTATATGATGCACACTAAAATTTGCTTCAGTTTTCTCTTTTTTTAATTCTGTACCTGCTAGAATTCCTTCACTTTTAAACCTGCAGGAACTTGTTCCTAGCTGTCAATTTCCTAATCCTCCTAGCTGTCAATTTCCTAATCCTGTTCCTTAATTCCTTGTGGGTGTGATTATTGTGGGATAGGAGATGACATCTTGTCTTCTCTTTTCCTGAAACTTTCCTTCATTGTCCAAGAAGCACTTCAGCAAGCATTTTTGTTTCAACCTCTGAGTCTCCAGATTTTAGCATGGGATGAATGTGATTAAATAAATGAATAACTGAACAGAGGAATAAATGTGTTGCAGGTGGGGAGAAGATCCAGCAGAACAGACCTAACTGGGACATCTTTTTTATTGTTATATAGAAATTTGAAGGCGGCTTCTACAAAAACCTACGTGTACAAGACAGATGATGGTGTCTTGGAGATGGTGATGGAAATTAAGGTTGTGGTTGACTCACAGAGTTTTAGTATACTTAATGCCTGAAATCCTAATAAAATCTAAAGGGTGCTGAGATTCATCCATGGCTTCCAGAATTGGGGATCATGTCCAGGAAGCTGAAGAAAAGGCAGACAGAGATTTATATGCTTGTTTGTAGTCTTAGAGTCATCTGAAATGGTTGGAAAGTGTTCCCTTCCCTGACTTGTTACATCTTCTTCTTGGTCTCTTTCAACCAATTTTAAAAAAGGAGGAATTTTGTAGCATCCTATGTAGAAAATCTATATGATCCCTAAGACTGAGAATCCCTGGATGGCATATGATCAATCAACCAATTGATTAATCAGGAGAGTCATCCTTGCCCGCTCAGTTACAAGAAGAGATGGGCAACTTCCATCACCTTGGATTCTTGAGGGTAGGTCAGAGAGAGGCTTAGGGTTTTGATCTTCCACCATCTCAAGAAATCTCAGCCCCATTTCCCAAAATGGACTCCCAACTCAACCACACTTGCCAATCTGTTTAGTCCTGTCTCAAACAAGGTCAGCACTGCTCAGTGTTATATGATTGATATCTGACGATCTGGGAATTCATAGACTGTATCCACGAGGAGAACAGCAGACATAAATACAATACTATCCTTAATTTTCATGGATGGAGGAGATTGTTTTCAAAGGAAGATCTAAATATTGTTATACTCCTTTACGCAGTTTGGAAATGTGCACAATCAGAATGACCATTTAAAGGAAAAACAGCACCTGCAAGAATCTTGCAAATTAGGTAGGGATGAGATAAACATTCTTTGTCTTCTTGTTGAAATTCTTAGGTTCACAAACTGGGCTACTGTGGTCTTATTTATATTTTAATTTTAAGGGCTTTTTAAAGGATAAGTTCCTTTAAGCTACTGATCTTATGACGAAGGAAATCCAGGCATAAGAACAATGACTTGGGGAGACAATTTGAGTTTCATCTTTCAAAATAGCCTTTAAAAATAATCACCATTTTTTTTTTGACCCTATCCATTCTGGGACTGGAAAACTGTTTGATGTTTAGCATTTATATTGATTATTGTAGCAACTCTCAGGTATGACCTTATATTAGCTATCTTTTTGATAAAGAACAAGCAAGAAGCAAGAAAGTAAATGGAGTAAACCTTTTAGGCTCCAACCATACATTATAATTCCCTTATGGTTGTTAAAGCATGAGATGGTTGAGAAAGCAGTGCCAATGAATATGCACCTCCAATAATTTTCATAGAGTGCACTAATTAAATTTAATTCAGATTACTGGGGCCAAAATTCAAGCTCCCCTTCAAATATGGGAATCAATTGATCACGCTGGATCACTGTCAGTTGTTAGAACCAGATTCCTTTTGTGTGTCATTTCTTGTTCTAATGATTTTAGACAATGAACAAGGAAATCTCATGGGAAAACCAAAGCTACCAAGGAGAATTCATCCTGCTGGGGGTGGCTGACCGGCCACACTTGGAGATGTTGCTCTTTGCCCTTGTTCTTGTTTGCTACATGATGACCCTCCTGGGTAACTCTACTATCATTGTTGTGTCGAGACTAGATCCAGGACTCCACACTCCCATGTATTTCTTCCTTAGCAATCTTTCCTTCCTTGACATCTGCTTCACCACCAGCCTTGGGCCCCACATGCTGGTGACCTTCTGGAGAAACAGCAAGACCATCTCTTATGGTGCCTGTGTGGCTGAGCTCTACATCTCCCTTGCTCTGGGCTCCATAGAATGTATTTTGTTAGCTGTCATGGCCTATGATCGCTATGCTGCCATCTGTCACCCACTGCACTACACTACCATTATGAGCCACTCTCTGTGTTTCACGATGGCTGCTATCTCCTGGATAAGTGGCTTCAGCAACTCACTAGTTCACACCGTGATGATTCTAAGGCTTCCACTGTGTGGACGGAATCAAGTGGATCATTTCTTTTGTGAGCTCCCTGCCTTTCTTCAATTGGCTTGTGTTGACACTTCACTTAATGAGGTTGTAATGTTTTCTACTAGTGTATTGTTCCTCCTAGTACCAGTTAGTCTCATCACAGTCTCTTATGGCTATATAGCTGCTGCAGTACTGAGGATTCACTCAGCTGAGGGAAGGAAGAGAGCCTTCAACACTTGTTCTTCCCACTTGATGGTGGTCTGGCTCTTCTATGGCACAGCCATTTTCAATTATTTCCAGCCTCTGTCCATCTCCTCCCGTGATCGACGCAAGATGATTTCCCTTTTCTACACCTTTGTCACCACCATGCTTAACCCACTGATCTACACTCTGAGGAACAAAGAGGTGCATAAAGCTCTCCACAGACTAATGAAGAAGAACTAAACCCATAGTTCGAAGCTGCATTTCAAGATTCAACAGAAATGTTCTTTATTTGTTATTCTTAAGGTACTTTTCATTGTGTTTTTTCTCTTTTTCCTAATAAACATGTAACATATCTTGGTGACACACTAGTACACAAGGCTGTAAATTAAAGAATTTCCACACCCAAAACTGATGATCAGACCTTTTTTTCTCAAACTTGATTAGCTTGCCCTGGCTAACACACATCTTGTGTCAACTCTGTCCCTTAATATGTCAGAGGTTTTGTTCCCCCGTGAAAAGGCTTCTTCTGAAGTTGTTACTGTTTTCTTTTGATGAGAATTTGAACTGATGCTATTATCCTGATTGCGACTTTTGCTAGGCTAAATCCTGTCAGCATTGTGACTTTTCCATTCTTTTTGGAGACTCCTAATTCCTGAACCTAAAAGAAGAATTTGGTCATGGTTTCCTTTCCTTACAAGAATAGTTCCCAAACTTTCCCTTTATGCAGAACATCACATTATTATCATGAGTTTTTGAGGACTATAATGCGATCCAGAGTTAGCAATGCAGTATTTGGGGATTCCCTATATAGAAATGCCCTTCCATGATGTCTACAAGGCATAAACAGTTGATATTTCATTGATTTGAAGTAAAACATGTCTATGCTTGTTAGATCGGCGCGGAAGCAGCAGGCGAGAGGCGTGAGTGAGTTTCAGCACTTTTTATTGGCAAGGCAAAGTAATACACTCTGACGGCTAGAATGCCAGAGCTCGCTCTTTAAGGAGCTCTGGCAGACCAGCCAGCCAATAACAGCAGTTTACACTTCCCGCGGTTTGGATGACCAATCCACTGTGAACATGCAAATTTAACAACGTACGTTTGTACGTAACACCCCTCCCCTCCCAGAATGAACAGTGTCCAATCCCCTGCCTACGTATGTGACATAGTCCCTCAGGTAGGTGGGGCATGCTGGCTTCCTACTGGACCTGCACAGCTGACTTGTTCCTGGGACTTTGGCCGATGCGGTCGGACCTGTTGCTCCTCTGGCTGCTTGGGAGGGAACCTTCTGGATCTCCTTGGCCCGCGAGTCGAGCTCTGGCTTGGTTCCCTCGGCCCCTGAGACTCCAACCTTCCGCTGGACATCTTCGACTCCAGATAAGTGGTCGCAGCTCGGGTTGGAATGCAATTCCCCCTTTTGCCCACTTGGTTGGGCCGGCTCCTGCTCATCTATTTCCTGGCCTGCGGTTGAGCACGCTCCTCAGGACGGAGACCTTGGTTGTTCGGGGGGTTGCTCTGAACTCACTGGTGTGGCCCAATCATCTTGGTTCCTTAGCTCAGTATCCCCCAGGCAGTGTCTGAACTAGTCTATGTGCCTCCTCCAGATTCTCCCATCTTCCAGCTCCACTCGGTATGACTTCGGCCTGGTGATGGCCACAACCTGGCCTGCCAGCCAGGTTGGATACCCAGCATAGTTGTGGGCAAACACTCAGTCATTTATGCTGAATGCTCAGGTTGGCTGAGCCGAGTCCAGGGGGGTCTCGGGGAGGTAATCTGGGTGGTACCAGTTGAGCCTGGACTTCAGTCTTCTCCCCATCAACAGTTTGGCTAGGCTCTTGTTGGTGGTTGCGTGGATGTGTGTGTGTGATGTGTTGGGCAAGGAGGAACTGCCAGTTGCCGGGCCCCATCCGGGTGAGGGTCTCCTTGGTTAATCTCATCATCTGCTCGGCTTGTCCATTGCTCGCTGGGTTGAAGGGTGCGATGAGTACATGCTGGGTTTCTTGTTCTGTGAGGAATGCCTCCATGGTTTTGGCTGTTAGCTGCGGCCCATTGTTGGAGACTAGGATGTCGGGTAGGCCGTGGGTGACAAAGAGTCATCAGAGGGCTCAGATGGTGGCTTCTGCTATGGTAGTTGGCATGATAATGACCTCCAGCCATTTGGAATAGGCATCCACAACGATCAGGAATGTCTTCCCCTCCACTGGCCCCGTGAAGTCGATATGTATGCATGACATGGGCCCTTGGCTGCCTCCCATTCCTGAGTGGATGCCCATGGCAGGGCTGGTCGCGTCTCCTGGCAGGGCCTGCAAGTGGCCATCCACTTGGTAATGTTCTTGTCCATATTGGGCCACCAGATGTAGCTCCGGGAAAGTGCCTTCATCCTCACTATTCATGGGTGTCCCACATGTAGGGCATCCATAGCTTGCCTCCGTAGCTTTTGGGGTATGATAACTCTCTCTCCCCACAGTAAGCAGCCCTTAATGGTAGATATGTAGTTTGGCTTCCTTACTTTGATAGCTCTGGTACTCTTCCCCCAGCTT
The DNA here is from genome assembly GCF_009769535.1 of Thamnophis elegans. Lineage (NCBI taxonomy): Eukaryota > Metazoa > Chordata > Lepidosauria > Squamata > Natricidae > Thamnophis > Thamnophis elegans. The sequence goes on along the minus strand of NC_045542.1, from coordinate 147,000,883 downwards.
CTCCTGCGGCCACACCCTCAACACCCAGTTCAGAATTTTGTGCAGCTGTTTGTCTTTTTGGATGTGCTTGGCAATGTCTCTGGCAGTGACCAGGCTGGCTGGGTCGATGTCAATCAGCAGCACTTGGGTGGTGGGGGCAGGGTCTTCCACAAATTTTGGCAATGGACATCGGCTGAGGGCGTCGGCGTGGCTGATGTCTTTCCCAGGTCGGTGGACCAGCTTATAGTTGTAAGCTGTGAGAAAAATGGCCCATCTGGTCATTCTAGGAGACATGTAGGGAGGGGTTTGTTGGTCGCCGGTGAGGAGTCCCAGCAAGGGCTTATGGTCGATGACAAGTTCAAAACGCCTTCCATACACATACTCGTGGAATCGCTTGATCCCTGCTACCGCGGCCAAGGCTTCCTTATAGATTTGGCTTTAGTTCCGCTCAGCTGGGGGCAAGGTCTTGGAGTAGTAGGCTATTGGGTCTTCCGAACCATCTGGCAGGTGGTGGCTGAGGACGGCACCGACTTCAGAGGGGGAGGTGTCACAGGTGATCAGGACTGGCAATGTGTGTTTGAACTGAATGAGGAAACTGTCAGTGGATAGGAGTTCTTTTACTGCCACAAAAGCCCAGGCTTCCTTCTGTCCCCAGGTCCACAGTGTCATCTTCCCCAGGAGTTTGTGGAGCGGCTCAGCAACGGTGGCCTTCTGTTGTAAAAAAATACTATAAAAGTTCAACAGTCCCAAGAGGGCTTGCAGTTCTGTCTTGTTTTTTGGTGTGGGAGCATTCTTTATGGCTTTCACCTTGCTATCGGTGGGGTGGATGCCCGACCCATCTATTAGGTAGCCTAGAAATTCTACCTGCCTTACGCCGATTTTGCATTTGTGTGGGTGTACTTTGAGTCCCTTTTCCTGGAACCACCCTAATGTCTCGCGCATGCATTCCATCAATTGGTCTATGGATTCCCCCAAGATGAATACGTCATTGAAGTATGGCACCACCCCTTGCAACAGCCGCTCCATTAGGCATTGAAAAAGTCCTGGGGCTACACTGACCCCAAACTGCAGCCTAGTACATTTGAAAGCCCCCCTATGGTTCACTATTGTCTGTGCTTCAGCGGTGGCTTCATCCACCAGCAACAGCTGGTATGCTTGGGCCAGATCCAGTTTAGTGAATACTTTCCCGCTTTCTAGGGAATGCAACAGATGTTGCACCCCTGGCATCGGATATGCACTTTGCTGGAGGGCTTTATTCAGTGTGCACTTGTAATCCGCGCAGATGCAGACGGAACTATCTGGCTTCACGGAGGTGACTATGGGAGCCTCCCATGCCGCGTGGTCGGTTGGCACTAGGATTCCCTGAGTGATTAGTTTGTCTAGTTGCTCATCCACCTTGGGACGTAGAGCAAATGGGGTTTGAGCCTAATGGGGGTTACATGGGGTTCTCTGTTAAATGAAATGGGTTTCCCCGTATATTTACCTAGGCCCCCATCGAAAACGTCCGTGAATTCCGCCAGTAGCCGATCCAGATCATAGGTGGTTATTCGGTGTAAGCCGGTGATGTTTAGTCCAAGGGGCTTGAACTATTCCACTCCTAGCAGGGATGGTTGGTTGCTAGTGACGACCGTGAGGGATAGGCAGCCCCAAAACTCGTGGAACACCATTGTGACCTCTATTCTGCCCAGTACCTGAATCCGGTTCCCCTGGTAGTCATTCAGTTGGATGTTTGGTGGCTTGAGGAGCTCCCTGGTAGTGGCGGGGTTTAATCTCTTGATTGTTTGCCAGGACACAATGGTGAAGTATGAGCCTGTGTCCAGCTCCATTTTGCAGGGGCTCCCTTCGATGGGGACAGTGGCATGGTATTTCTCCCCCCCCAAAGGCATCTGAGTGCCCTACTGTGGTGTGGTTTATCTCCCTGGAGGCTTGGAAGTGATCCTCTCTCCGTCTATTCCACTGTTGACCAGCTCTCGGGTTGTTTGGTCTTCCCGGTGGTGCTGTGGGCTTAGACTGGAACAGGGTGGGGTGGGATGCTCTATAGGCCTCAGCAATGTGGCCCTTCTTCTGGCATCGGTGGCAAGTTGCGTCCCGGAAATGGCAAGCGGTCTTTGTGTGGAACCCCATGCAGCCTGGACCATGGGGCTGCCTACCTTCCATGCCCTTGGGATTCTGCTACCTCTTTGGGTACACGTGGTGGATGGCATCAGCATCGTCCCACTCTTCCTCATAGTTCTGGACTTCTGTTGACCAGTCGGGTTCCCTGTATGTGTGGTGCACTCCGCTGGTCTTTCTTACATTCGCCGCCAAGTTGTCCGATGGTTCTGCAGCTCTAGCTTCTTTGACCACATCCTTAAATGAGACCCCTCCCCTGATTAGCAGTTTCTTTTGTAGGGAGAGGTCTCTCATGCCCAGGATTATTCGGTCTTTCATCATGTCATCTGGGCTTATGAATTTGCACCTTGTGGCGAGTTCTCTGAGACTGGCAATGAAATTGTTAACTGTCTCTCCCTCCCATTGGTGCCGGTGGTAGAACTCATTTTGGCTCACAGCAGATGGCGCATAGTGGTCCTCTAGGGTGTGTTGCAGGGTCGTCCATGTGACGGTCTCCACATCTGCTGGGGCAATCAGTGTCTGTGCCATCTTGTAGATCTTGGTACCACACTACATGAGGAACAACGCTAGCTTCCTGTTGTCTGGCCAGTCCTGGTAGTCGTTAGCTTCCAGGAACATTCTGAATAGCCCCATGTTTGTGTGCCAGTCCTCCATTTGTGGGTCGAAGATTACTGGTGCTGGGGATGCTTGAGATGCCATCTCGCGTTGGTGATTCAGGATCTTTGTCCTTGTTGCAAAATGGCTGTGTGATCCATGAGGGGGTTCTCAGGTGCCTTTGTCCTTCGTCGCCAGTGTTAGATCAGCGCAGAAGCAGCAGGCAAGAGGTGCCAGTGAGTTTCAGCACTTTTTATTGGCAAGGCAAGGTAATACACTCTGCCAGCTAGGCTGCTGGAGCTTGTCCTTTAAGGAGCTCTGGCAGATCAGCCGGCCAATGTCAGTGGTTTAAACTTCCCGTGGTTTGGGTGACCAATCCACGGTGAGCCTACAAATTTAACAACATACGTCTGTACGTAACAATGCTGTTTGCCATTAGAAAAATCAAATTGGAAATGTTTTGAATTTACATCTGTTGGTTATAACAATTAATGAAATATGTTTTTGAAATGCAAAAAAATATAGACTGAAATAAGCAACTAATGAAAAAAGTGAAAACAACAATAAATGCTCAGGAGACTAATATATCTTTGTCTGGAATTAAAAAGCAAAAAAACAAAGAGAGCACTAGCTATAGTTCCTTGGAGAGAGCATCCAAATGTATGGAGCTACCAACAAGAAGGCCCCCTTTGTAGGCAGTGATATGGAAAGGAAGTTGTTCATGTAAAGAAATACACACAGATAAGTTGAATGTGGTGCGAATGGAGAATGTCAGGATTCTCTTGGGTACAACAAATGACACAATCAACCTGGACTGAAAATAAATTGAGTGATCAGTATTGGTCCACCTCTCTGTAGAGAACAATAGTAACTGCTACACACACACACACACACACACACACACACACACACATTGAACATGGGTGCTGAAGACCTCCAGAATTAAAATTTTAGGATCCCTCAATGCCAAATCCGAAATCACTTTCATCAGATGAAATAAGAAAGCAGCACACACTTAGTGAGTTGCCTACTATTTCTTGGCAACGCTAAATATACAACTACTCCATGGTGACACCTCAATGGAGAGAGAAAGTGTTTTTTGCGATGCTGCCAACATTTGAAATAGAATTTGTGGTAGAGGAATGCAGACTGCATGGAAAGTCCATGGAGGAGATGTAGGTGCCCCGATCCCCTTGTGGTTGGTCTGGATTGGGTGTGATGGCCAAAGATGTTCCAGAAGTTCTGTCTAGAATTTCATGTGGGTGTGTGCATACAGCATTCATTAAAAACAGAAGCAAACCATTGAAATGTGTGTGTTTGTGTGTGTCTGTGTGTCTGTTGCCCACCATGTTGACCTGAACAGAAATGTCTTCTATTGTAACTTCTTTCAATAGCAAAAACAATTTCTGACACAACTTGTGATTTGCTGATCCAACCTTTTTGAACATCTCTTCCTCCCATTCCTGTATCTCCCGTAACTTTTCTAACTCCCTCTATCCTTCCTGGGTGAGTCTTTGGAAATGGTTTCAAGGGCTTTGCTGTACTCTGGAGGGAGGCATTTTCCTCACCACTAATTGTTCATCTTGAGTCTTGGTGCCCTGGGAATCTATGATGACTTTATTCTATAGCAATGTTCACCAACAGATAAGAAATTGGCAAGGATTTCTCCTCCTTCTCACTCTCTTTGAAAATTTCTATAAAATCTACTATGCTGCTTCAATCCTTGCCTTCTCATGTTGCTTACTGTGCATGTCTGTGTGACATATATCAATATTCTGGAGCACTGCGGACTTGGAAGAACCAAGATGTCAAACTGAACACTCCGAATGTTCAACGGCACAGTTTCTGCTTCCTTCTTATTACTGTCCCTCCATTATAATTTTTCTCCCTTTTTCTTTAAACAGAAAGATGCATTAATCTTTGCTTTTAACTTTCTTTCTTTACAAGATCAAGTGAAAAATAGTCCTGAAATTATTGCTGCAATGTTATTTCCCTTCCTTCTGTGGGACTCTGTGGACTATTCAGACTGACCATTTTCATGTTGCTCATTGCCTCAACCTTCCTTTTTATAGATTTCTTTCTTCCTCATACGCTGTCATCAGCTTGCATCCAATTTCATGGGGGTCTCTCTTTCTGTTCTCTTTTTAGAAGATTTCAAGTCACCAGTAATTGGTCTTGTTCTGTCCCCATGTTTCAGCCAAACTTCTAGTCTCTGGAATAGAAATATCCATTCTGAGATGCTCCAAGTGAGGAGTATTTTGGCCTGAAAAAGTGTCATCTGCTCTTTGAATAGAGGCTGGTTCTTCCTATGTAGTAGAAAAAGAGTCACAGAGATTCTTACTTCAAATCATACGTCCATCCAAGGCCCTCCAAGCAATACATGAGGATGAGCCAAGAGGTAGTAACATTTCTCTTACCCAGACACAGGTGAGGTTGGTGAGTGGAGTGTTTTGTAGTTACTTATATAATATACATGTATATAGAAGTTAACAGAAAGAGATTACATGTTCTCTCCCCCGCTCTCTCCCCCGCCATCTCTCTTTCTATCCTATCTATTTAATCTTCTATCTATGATGAGTACTCCTTTTTTAAAATTATGAGGTATAGAATTTCTTCATTTTATAATATTTGAATAATTTCTAAAAATGAGTGAGTATTGACAATAAAATATAAACGTAGCCTTTTGTTGATTACAGCTGTCTTCACCAAATGTCAGCTGAAGCTATGATAAATGTCTTAGTTCTTCTTTTCAATGTATGAAAAGGGAAAGCAGAGCACCTACATGATCCTACCAGGAGAGTTAGACCAGTTATCCAAAAACTTTCAGATAAAGAGTGCACAATTGGGAAATTTGTAAACTGTCTACCGTGTAGTGGAGAGGGACAGCATAAAAATTTAATAAATAAATAAAACTAATTAATAAATAAAGTAGATCAGGTAAATCTCTAACTTGCCATCTGTACACAATTACTCTCTTCTGGTTATTAAGGCATGAGACGGTGAGAATGCCCTGCCAAAGATTGTGCACCTCAAAACATTTTCATCTGGATTCTGGATTCTTCTCTGTTCTGTACTGAATTTCTTTTTTATGTCATTACTTGTTCTAATGTGTATAGACAATGAACAAGGAAACCTCATGGGAAACCAGTAACCAAAGCAACCAAGGGGAATTCATCTTGCTGGGGGTGGCTGACCGGCCACGCTTGGAGAAGTTGCTCTTTGCTCTTGTTCTTGTCTGCTACATGATGACCCTTCTGGGCAACATAACCATCATTGTGGTGTCAAGATTAGATCCAGGGCTGCATACCCCCATGTATTTCTTCCTCATCAATCTTTCCCTCATTGATATCTGCTTTACCACCAGTCTTGGGCCCCACATGCTGGTGAATTTCTGGAGAAAAAGCAAGACTATCACTTATGGTGGCTGTGTGGCTGAATTGTACAATTCTCTTGCTCTGGGCTCCACAGAGTGTACTTTGTTAGCTGTCATGGCCTATGATCGCTACGCTGCCATCTGTCATCCACTGCGCTACACTTTGATTATGAGCCAGTCTCTGTGTTTCATGATGGCTGCCGTCTCCTGGGTAAGTGGCTTCAGCGTCTCACTACTTCATACAGTGATGACTATTAAGCTTCCTCTGTGTGGACAGAATCGGATAGATCATTTCTTTTGTGAGCTCCCTGCCTTTCTTCAATTGGCTTGTGTTGACACTTCACTTAATGAGCTTGTGATATTTTCTACTAGTGTATTGTTCCTTCCAATTCCAGTTAGTCTCATCATGGTTTCTTATGGCTATATAGCTGCTGCGGTGCTGAGGATCCACTCAGCTGAGGGCAGGAAGAGGGCCTTCAACACTTGTTCCTCCCACTTGATGGTGGTCTGGCTCTTCTATGGCACAGCCATTTTCAATTATTTCCAGCCTCTGTCCATCTCCTCCCGTGATCGACGCAAGATGATTTCCCTTTTCTACACCTTTGTCACCCCCATGCTTAACCCACTGATCTACACTCTGAGGAACAAAGAGGTGCATAAAGCTTTCCGCAGAATAATCAAGAAGAAATAAATCCATGATTCAAAGCTGCATTTCAAGATTCTACTGGAATGGTCTTTTTTTTGTAGTACTTTTGATTGTACCTTCCTTTCTTTTCTCTCTTTTTTCATAATAAATATGCAATTTATCTTGATACCACACCACTACCCAAAACAAATGAATTAAAAGTATACAAACCCCTAAACCCAACCATAGGAAGTCACTTTCTGAAATGTGTTTAGCCTGTTGTGGATAATATACTTCATCTTCTTTCAACTCTGTCCCTTGATATTCCCTCATGAAAAAGGCATCTTCTGAAGTCCTTGAAATTTTCTTTTAATGAATTTTTTTACTGAGGTTATTACTCCACCCTAGCAAATATAGAATAGAATAGAATTTTTTATTAGCCAAGTGTGACTGAACAAACAAGGAATTTGTTTTTGGTGCATATGTTCTCAATGTACATAAGCAGAATAAAATACATTCATCAAAAATAAGAAGATACAGCATTTAGTGATAGTCAAGGTTACTAATAAGCTATCACATTGAATTTCACATTAATTCTATCTACATTGTGGCTTTGCTAAGCCAAATCCTGTCTGCATTTCTCTCCTCCTTGGACACTATAAATTCCTGAACTAAGAAGAAGCTTGGTTATGATTTTCTTCCCTTATGAGACCCGTTCCCAAACTTTCCCTTTATGGAGACCCTGAGATTGTCATAATCGGTTTTTGAGGACTATAATATAATCTAATATAATCCAGAGTCTGCAATGGCCTGTTGAGGAATTCTATATATTGTATATAATGGCTCTTCCATGGTATCTACAGGACCCAAAAAGTAAACAATTGACATGTAATTTATTTGATATGAACTATGCTTCTTGCATTAGAAAATAAAAATAGAAATGCTTTGAAATGACATGCATTGCTTGTAACAATTATCAATAAAACACAGAATGAAATAACACTGGATAATAGTTTTTGTTTTTTTAATGTAACGCAACTCTCTTGCATGGCTGTCCCATTCACAAATGTAACAAAAATGCTAGCTGTGTTCCAAGCAGCAGAACCATCATTTTTAGATCTTCACAGATATTCTAGTTTTACATGGTGTACTGGATGCACTTCAAGAAAAGTTCCATGTTTTCATATGTTTCTGCCATGTGAGCGGCATAGCCAACAGCTATGGAAGGCTGTATATTGCCATTGTGTAAAAACAGAAGATTTATATAAAATGGTACATGATAGGTTAAATTACAGATTATTTGCATAGTTACCAGCCAAAAATCAATAAGAATCAACACAAAGTATTCGGGAAATAAAATCTTTGTGGCCCACTGTAAGCAATCAATCAAAATAGTGAACGTAGCAATAAAAGGTAAAGAATCATAGCAAAATTAGCATATTATTAAAATGATCAGGAAAACAATATATCTTTGTCTGGCATCAAAAGACAATGAAGACAACACTAATTATAGTTCCCTGGAGGGAGCACCCCAAATTTATGGGACTACTGATGAGATTTACCGGTTCTCCGAACTACTCAAAATTTCCGCTACCGGTTCTCCAGAACTGATCAAAACCTGATGAATACCACTTTGTGTTTTTTTGAAAAGTCTATGGAGAGGATATATGTGTCCTGATTCACTCCTGGTTGATTTCAACTTGGGCATGGTGGCCAAAAACATTCTTGAAGCAATATCCAGAATTGCATGTAGTTTGTGTTTCTGTACAGTATTAATAAAACACAAAGAAACAATTGAAGTGCATGTGTGTAACCCATCACCCTTAACCTAGCATCCTGTGCAAAAAATCTGTTCCATCATACAGTTCCTGCAGTAGGAAATCCAATTTTTGACACATTTGAAATGTACCATTTTGTTTGCTGATCTAGTCATCCCACTCCTACATTTTGCTCTTGTCACTGATCCTCTCTATCCTTCCTGGGCAAACCTTTGCACATGGTTTCAAGGGCTTTGCTGGACTCTGGAGGGAAGGGTCTAGTTTGCTGCTAATTGTTCATCTTGAGTCCTAGTACCCTGGGAATCTATGACAACTTTACTGTGTAGCAGCTTTTACTAAATAGTAAGAAATAGACAGGAACAGGCGTTTTTCCTCCTCCTCTTCCACCCTGAAAATGTCTATAAAACCTACTATGCTGCTTCATTCCTTGTCTTCTTAGGTTGATTATTGTCTCTGTCTTTGTAATATATGTCAATATTCTGGAGCACCGCTGACCTGGAAGAGCCAAGATGCCAGGTTGAGCCCTTCAAATGTTCAACTACACCGCTTCTGCTTCTTTCTTATTACTGTCTTTCCTCTGCAATTTCCCTATCTTTTTCTTTTAAACAGAAAAATGCATCTTTGCTTTTAGCTTTCTTTCTTTATAGGCTCAAGTGAAAAATAGTCTTGAAATTATTGCTGCACTGTTGTCTCCAATTGTTTGAGATGGAACCCTGTGGAACTCTATAGAATTGTCAGTCAGACTATTTTCATGCTGCTCATTGCCTCAACTTTCATTCCTGTCAATCATTTTCCTTCCTTCCTTCCTTCCTTCCCTCCCTCCCTCCCTCTCTCCCCCCTTCCCTCCTTCCTTCGACTCTGTTCCTGTATTTTTCTTCCTATCTACTTTCCTGGGTGTTTCTTTCTGTTCTTTTTTTCAGGATGTTTCCTCTCCCCGCCAATCTGTCTGTCTCCACTTTTCATCCCAGCCTCTAATCTCTAGAATACAAAGCTCCATTCATGGATTTTCCTGTGACAAGCATTTTGGCCTGAAAATGTTTCATCTGCTCCTTGAATAGCGGCTGGTTCTTCCTACATAGTAGAAAAAGAGTCACAATTAGAGATTCTTACCTGAGATCATATAAGCATCCAACACATGAGGATGAGCGAAGAGGCAGCAACATTTCTCTTACACAGACACAGGTGAGATTGGGGAGTGGAGAGTTTTGGGGTTATAGTTTACATAATATATAAGTAACACGATCATATTATATGCTCTCTCTCTCTCTCTCTCTCTCTCTCTCTCTCTCTCTCCCTCTCCATCTATCTATCTATCTATCTATCTATCTATCTATCTATCTATCTATCTATCTATCTATCATCTATCTATCTATCCTACCCCCCCACCCCCCACCCTTTCTTATCTATCTATCTATCTATCTATCTATCTATCTATCTATCTATCTATCTATCTATTTTCATCATTATCTATCTCTATGAGTACTGCTTTTTCTAAATTATGAAGGCATACAGTTTGTTCCTTTTAGAACTCTTTTGAATACAAATGAGTTAATGTTGATCATGAAATATGCTTTAATCTAGGTTTTCATTTATTACAGCTGAATTCACCAAAGGTAAGCTAAAGCTATAATAAATCTCTTACCTCTTCTGAGGCTTAATCTCTACTAGACACCTTTCCAAATTGTCAGCATGATTTTTGAACCTGTCTATATATTGCAAAAAATCACTTTTTAATGGACGTATTTCTTTACAAATACTGACATTAATTCTGCAATTTACAGTTCCCAACTTAAAGGCAACACACCTAAACTAGACTAGAAGACCTCCAAGGTCCTTTCCATCCCTCTGATTCTATGTTCTATGTTCTAAACAATAAAACCCACAAACTATGATGCAGTTTCTACTTATGCATAGATACATATACACACAGAGTCCAATATACAAATATCAATTTTACATGGCAATGTGTATGTGTATAGGATATACATATATACAAACATACACATACATATACATATGTCAGATTTTTCGGAGTATAAGACGCACATTTCCCCCCAAAAAAGAGCATGAAAATCTGGGTGCGTCTTATACTCCAAATGTAGTCCCACCCACCCACTCCGTGCATCGCATTTTTCTGTGGTTCCAGGCAGAGATCCTCACTTCCACATGGAGCCTGATTCCCGAAGCAACCCGGGGAATTATGTTCAAAGCCTTTTCAATGAAAGCATTTTTGGGCTATAGCGCCATGATTCCCTCCCCGATTCCAAAAAGGGCGCGTGCAGAGGCCAAAAAAATGCATTGTGTTTGAGGTGGCAGCTGGTTCCAGCATGCGCTGCAACCTGAAAATGCTTTCCTTCCCAGTTCCCTGGTGCACTTCACAGAACCGCGCACCATCCTCCTCCTCTGCAGACTTGGCTTCTCTTTTCTCCTGGCCAGCACCCTCGGCTGGGGGAGGCGGGGAGAAAAGCAAGAGGGCAGCGCGGTCAGATGACTGCGCAGGAGCCAGGCGCGGACACAGGGCAGGCAGATCAGAGGCAACTGGCCGATTACTGGTTGGACCAGTTATACAAAAAGGAAATTGCCTTATTTTATCAATCTTTTAGATAAAGAGTGCACAATTGGGAAATTTGTAAGCTCTCTACCTTGTAGTGGAGATGGGCAGCATAAAAAAATAATTAATTAATAAAACTAATTAATGAACAAAGTAGATCATGTAAATCTCTAACTTGCCATCTCTACACAATTACTCCCTTCTGGTTATTAAGAATTGAGACGGTGAGAATGCCATGCCAGAGGTTGTGCCCCTCCAAACATTTTCATCTAGATTCTGGATTCTTCTCTGTTCTGTACTGAATTTCTTTTTTATGTCTATAGACAATGAACAGGGAAACCTCCTGGAAAGCCAGTAACCAAAGCAACCAAGGAGAATTCATTCTGCTGGGGGTGGCTGACCGGCCACGCTTGGAGATGTTGCTCTTTGCCCTTGTTCTTGTCTGCTACATGATGACCCTTCTGGGCAACACTACTATCATTGTGGTATCAAGATTAGATCCAGGGCTTCATACTCCCATGTATTTCTTCCTCAGCAATCTTTCCACCATTGACATCTGCTTTACCACCAGCCTTGGGCCCCACATGCTGGTGAATTTCTGGAGAAAAAGCAAGATATCACTTATGGTGGCTGTGTGGCTGAATTGTACAATTCTGTTGCTCTGGGCTCCACAGAGTCGACTTTATTAGCTGTCATGGCCTATGATCGCTACGCTGCCATCTGTCATCCACTGCGCTACACTTTGATTATGAGCCAGTCTCTGTGTTTCATGATGGCTGCCGTCTCTTGGATAAGTGGCTTGAGTGTCTCACTACTTCATACAGTGATGACTCTTAAGCTTCCTCTGTGTGGACAGAATCGGATAGATCATTTCTTTTGTGAGCTCCCTGCCTTTCTTCAATTGGCTTGTGTTGACACTTCACTTAATGAGGTTGCAATGTTTTCTACTAGTGTATTGTTCCTTCCAATTCCAGTTAGTCTCATCATGGTCTCTTATGGCTATATAGCTGCTGCGGTGCTGAGGATCCACTCAGCTGAGGGAAGGAAGAGAGCCTTCAATACTTGTTCCTCCCACTTGATGGTGGTCTGGCTCTTCTATGGCACAGCCATTTTCAATTATTTCCAGCCTCTGTCCATCTCCTCCCGTGATCGACGCAAGATGATTTCCCTTTTCTACACCTTTGTCACCACCATGCTTAACCCACTGATCTACACTCTGAGGAACAAAGAGGTGCATAAAGCTCTCCACAGACTAATCAAGAAGAAATAAACCCATGATTCAAAGCTGTATTTCAAGATTCCACAGGAATGGTCTTTGTTGTTGTTGTTGTTTTGTAGTACTTTTGATTGTATCTTCCTTTCTTTTCTCTCTTTTTTCATAATAAATATGCAATTTATCTTGATACCACACCACTACCCAAACTAATGAATTAAAAGTATACAAACCCCTAAACCCAACCATAGGAAGTCACTTTCTGAAATGTGTTTAGCCTGTTGTTGATAATATACTTCATCTTCTTTCAACTCTGTCCCTTGATATTCCCTCATGAAAAAGGCATCTTCTGAAGTTCTTGAAATTTTCTTTTAATGAGAATATGAACGGTTATTACTCCACCCTAGCAAATATAGAATATAATAGAATTCTTTGTTGGCCAAGTATGATTGAACTGTCTGATGTATACGCTCTCAGTGTACATAAGGAGAATAAAATACATTCATCAAAAATAAAAAGATTCAATACTTAGTGATAGTCAAGGTTATTAATAAGCTGAACTAAGAAGAAGAATTTGCTTAGGATTTTCTTCCCTTATGAAACCAGTTCCCAAGCTTTCCCTTTTTGTAGACTCTGAGATTGTCATAATCAGTTTTTGAAGACTATAATCCAGAGTCAGCAATGGCCTTTTGAGGATATGTATGTATGTATGTATGTATGTATGTATGTATGTATGTATGTATGTATGTATAATGGTTCTTCCGTGGTGTCAGTAGGACCCCAAAAGTAAAAGTTGACATGTAATTTATTTGATATGAACTATGCTTCTTGCATTAGAAAATAAAATTAGAAGTGCTTTGAAATTACATGCATTGCTTGTAACAATTATCAATAAAATACAGAATGAAATAACACTGGATAATAGTTTTTGTTTTTTTAATGTAATGAAACTCTCTTGCATGGCTGTCCCATTCACAAATGTAACAAAAATACTAGGTACATGAGTTGTGTTCCAAGCAGCAGAACCATCATTTTTAGATCTTCACAAATATTCTAGTTTTACATGGTGTACTGGATGCACTTCAAGAAAAGTTCCATATTTTCATATGTTTCTGCCAAGTGAGCGGCACAGCCAACAGCTATGGAAAGCTGTCCATTGCCATTGTGTAAAAACAGAAGATTTATATAAAATGGTACATGATAGGTTAAATTATAGATTATTTGCATGATTAGCAGCCAAAAATCAATAAGAAACAACCCAAAGTATTCAGGAAATAAGATCTTTGTGCCCACTGTAAGCAATCAATCAAAATAGTAAAAGTGGCAATAAAAGGTAAAGAATCATAGCAAAATTAACATGCTATTAAAATGATCAGGAGAATAATATATCTTTGTCCGGCATCAAAAGACAATGAAGACAACACTAATTATAGTTCACTGCAAGAAGCATCCCAATTTATGGGACTACTGATGAGAAGGCCTGTGTGTAGATACTCATATGGAAATGAGAATTGGTTACATCAAGAGACACATATTGATAAATTGAATGTGGCGCAGATGGAGAATGTCAGAAATGTGTGTGGTGCAAGAATGAATAATGTCCATCTGTGCTGAATATTGAGTGACCAGGATAAAAGAAGACACTGAGGCAGTTTGTTCACACAAAGAGAGTGTCAGGGTTCTGAAGGATGCCCTAATTAATTTATGAGCCTCGAGCCAAGTTTCAAAGGAAATTCAGTGATTTATTAGGAGCAATATATCAGCACATTCCTGAGTTGAGTTAGCTCTGCCCCACGTGATTTATGGCCCAACCATGATCCTGTTTCCCCCCCTCTCCTCCCAGGGTGTGTCATAAATCACATTCTCGAATGGAGCATTTTTTTGTGGGCTGTAAAAACCACGTCTCTCCATTTGGCTCTGGTAACCTGGGATACAATCTGGAGAAAGGTATGCGTGGAATGTGCTTCTGGTTGTGGCAGCTTCCCCCTCCTGCCTATGGCAACTCAAGAGCAGGGCAGGAATGCTTTACAGTTGACAGAGAGTGTTAGGAATATAATCTGATAATTGGGTTGGCAATATATAAATCATGTAACAATGCTGTACCTGTTTCCTTAAATCATGCTGTAAATGTGATTCGTTGCTGTTTCCTCAATCAGCCATAAGATGGAGCCAGAATCACTGTTAGATGCTGATCTGATCTGAGTGTTTTGGAAGCTGGCTGTTAGAAGTCCCGTATAGTGATCAGCGTGAGATATTGTAAGTTTCGCAACTGCTAGCAAACTTTGTGTACCGGACTGTTTGTATGATTATGGACTATGTTATTTGGATTATCCCTTAACTGAAAGACGTTGATGACTGTCTGTCTTAACCGTGTATGACTGGACTGTTTAATGGACTCTGATACCTCTATTTCCACGAAAGTAAAAGCCTATTTAAACTGCAGTGTCTCTGTATGCTGGTTTGTGTGTTCTCCAAAACTACTCTCACAACGCTTCTGTGAACGCACTTGCTCTCCCAATGGGGAGCTTACCTAACAGAGTATATTAAAAATAATTGCAAAAAACAAATATAGAAATGAGTAGTGAATGGCTGGAGAGAAAGGGAAGACTAAGAAAGCTTGTATGGATGAAGCTGAAGAGATACCATGTGTTTGGGGCCAAAATAAGTTGAGATATAGTCACTGCAACTACAGCAGCCCGAAATCCCTAACAACACTTACCAAGGAAGTCCCTCTAGGAGCCCTGAAGTCTTCCAGAATAATGTATTCGGAGTCCTCAATGCCAAATCTGGGACCACTTTGCGCAGATGAAGCAGGAAAGCTTCTGGGCAATGGGTGGTTTGCCTAGCATATATTGACAATGCTAAAGATGCAGTTGTTCCTTACTGCCCCCTCAATGGAGGTAGAAAGAGAGAAAACACTGCTGAGTAGCAGGGTGGAAGGATATAGGCCCTCTGGGTTCACTTCAGTGGTGGGATTCAACATTTTTTACTACCGGTTATGTGGGGGTGGCTCCGTGGGTATGGTATGGCTTTGTGGGGGTGGCTTTGTGGGAGTGGCAGGGGAAGGATATTGGAAAATCTCCGTTCCCTCCCCACTCCAGGGGAAAGTTACTACAAAATCCCCATTCCCTCCCAATCAGCTGGTTTGTTTGTTTTTTTGCAATGCTTCCAACATTTGGTATATGATTTGTGACAAAAGAATGTAGACTAGATGGAAAGTCCATGCAGAAGACATAGGTTCCTCAGTCCCCTTCTACTGGGCCTAAATTGGATATGATGGCCAAAGACATTCTAGACGTTTTATCCATAAGTGTGTGTAGATGTGTGTATACAACTTTAATTTAACACACAGACACACACACACACAGAGAAGCAAACAATTAAAGTGCATGTGTGTTTCTTGCCCACAACCCTTAACCTGACTGGGATCTTATGCTGCAAAGATTGCACAAAAATTAATTCCATCATACAGTTCCAGCAACAGCAAATACAATTTCATGACACTATTTGAAAGTTACTGCTTTGTTTGTTGATCCAAACTTTTGCACATCACTTCCTCCCACTCCTGCATCTTTTCTCCTGTCACTTTTCTGACTCCCCCCTCCCCTTCCTGGGTGAGCCTTGGCAAATGGTTTCAAGGGCTTTGCTGAACTCTATAGGGAAGTGTCTTGCTTGCTGCTAATTGTTCATCTTGAGTCCTGGTGCCATGAGGCTCTGCGGCAACTTTTCTACAGAGTAACATAGCAACTTTCCGTAACTGGTCCTCCCTTTCTCCCTCCACTCCCAGAAAACACCTACAAAGTCTACTATTCTGCTTTCTCAGATTGATTATCCTGTGCTTGTTGGATATCAAATTTTCTGGAGCACCAACGACCAGGAACAGCCACAATGCTGGACTGAATAAGGTGGGCTGACATCCAGAATTTTGATGGAAACGTCGCTTTCTGCCTTTCTCATCTCCTTTGATGTTGCCTATTCAACACTCCAAATGTTCAAGTTGCAAGATTTTCCCTTCTTTCATATTATTGTCTCTCTAGTGTAATTCTCTTTTTTTCCTTTAAACAGAAAGATGCATTAATTTTGGCTTTTAGCTTTCTTTCCCTTTAAGATCAACTGAAATATGGTCTTGAAATTATTGATGCAATGTTATCTCCATTTGCCTGAGATTAAGCCATATGAGACAATGCACTAATCAGTCTGACTATTTTCATTTTGTTCATTACCTCAGCCTTTGTTCTTTCAATCCTTTCTTCCTCTGTTCCTATCTAAATATTTCTGTTAGCTTGGATCTAGTTTCCTCAGTGATTCTTTCTGTTCTCTTTTTAGGGGGGCTCTCCTCCCCACCAATCTGTCTCCTGTCCTCACATTTCAATCCAACCTCTAGCCTCTGGAGTAGAAAGATCCATTCAGAGATGCTCCAGTGTGAACTATTTTGGCCTGAAAATATGTCATCTGATCCTTGAGTAGAGGTTGATTCTTCCTAAGAAGAAGACAAGGAGTCAAAATTAGGGATTTTTACCTGAGATCATACAGGAATCTAAGATCCTCCAAGCCAACGCCTTCTGGGTGAGTCAAGAGGTTGCAAATTTCTCTTACTCAGACACAGTTGGGAAATGGAATATTTGGGAAATGGAATGAGTTAGGGTTAGGGAGATTTCACACCTGGCCAGTGTCTTTTTTCACTTTTACCATCGGGCGGAAGACACAGAAATATAGCCAGCCAGACAAACAAGTTTAAAAACAGCTTCTACCCATGGTAAACACAATATAACACCACAAACAGATTAATATGATGGATTTCACTGGTGCCAGTGTAGTGTGTAATACGTATGTATATACCATAATATCATACACCAGAGTAATATACATGTTGCACAGAATATGACATACATATGGAAACGTATGACTAGTTTTTCCCCTAACTATTTGTATAAAGATTATTCTTTATATTACTCATGTTGCCTTGTATTCTAGTATGGACTGCATCAGTAGAGGTTAAACCACTTTAATTGTATATATGATGTACAATAACAATAAAGGATTTGAACTTTGAACTTTATATAATTTATATAATATACACATACACATGTATGAGGAACTATGCGATTTGCCATGGCCAACTCTCTGCAAGACAAGGATTACACTAATATCAAAGAAATAGTGGAATTGAATAATTAAAGAAAGGATGCAAAAGGAGAAATAGAATGAAATGCAAATTGCAAAAATTATAATAATTGCTTTATTTAAAATAATTAAATAGAATTGTTAAATTGTCCCTCAGCAAGTTGTCCCCTGGTGAGTTGGCGGTGGTGAGTTGGCCATGGCAAGTTAGCCGCACCGAGTTGGCTGTGGCAAGTTGCCCGATTCCGCATGTATGTAACAGGGAAGAAGATGTTTATATAGAATAACAGAGTTTGAAGGAATATTGGAGGTTTTCTAATCCAACCCCTTGCCTAGGCAGAATATCCTACACCACTTCAGTCAAATGGTTATCCAACATCTTCTTAAAGACGTCCAGTGTTGGGGCATTCACAACTTCTGGAGGCAAGCTGTTCCACTGATTAACTGTTCTAACTGTCAGGAAATATCTTCTTAGTTCTAGGTTGCTTCTCTCCTTGATTAGTTTCCACCCATTGCTTCTTGTCCTACCCTCAAGTGCTTTGGAGAATAGTTTCACTCCCTCTTCTTTGTGGCAACCCCTGAGATATTGGAAGACTGCTATCATGTCTCCCCTAGTCCGTCTTTTCATTAAACTAGACACACCCAGTTCCTGCAATATATTCATTCTCTCTCTCTCTCTCTCTCTCTCTCTCTCTCTCTCCCCTCTCTCTCTCTCTCTCTCTCCTCTCTGTCTCTGTCTGTCTGTCTCTCTCTCTCTCCTCCTCCTCTCTGTCTCTGTCTCTGTCTCTGTGTGTGTGTGTCTCTCTCTGTCTCTCTCCCCACTCTCTCTCTGTCTCTCTGCCCTCTCTCTCTCTGTCTTTCTGTCTCTCTCCTCTCTGTCTCTGTCTGTCTGTCTCTCTCTCTCCTCCTCCTCTCTGTCTCTGTCTCTGCCTGTGTGTGTCTCTCTCTCTTTCTCTGTCTCTCTCCCCTCTCTCTGTGTGTCTTTCTGTCTCTCTCCTCTCTGTCTCTGTCTGTCTGTCTGTCTCTCTCTCATATCATCTATGATAAGTACCGGTACTTATTTTTCTTAATTATGAAGGCAAAAAATTACTTCATTTTAGAGCATTTGAATATTTTCTAGAAGAGAGTGAATGTTGATAGTGAAATATATTGTAACCTAGTTTTTCATTGATTACAGTCAACTTCACCAAGCGTGATCTGAAGGTATAATAAATCTGAATGTTTGCCAGACTGTTTCAGTTGTTAATGTTAATGTGTCTTTTTCCCCACTTGGAGCTGAACCCAGAAGGACATTTCTTCCAACAATACCTAACAGACCTATATTCGCTTTCCAATGTTTCCCACCCTATGAACCAATTACCTAAAATCATCAATCTCTCTTCTTTTTTCATTTAAGTGTGCTGGGTTTGTGGCAGTGATGGGAGAATTGATATGTAAGTTCCAAAGTGAAAAAAAGCATAAAATCAGTAAGATTTATATCTAGTAAAGTTGGCTAGCTTTTGCAGTGCCAATATTCACACATATGAAACTAGAATTCATGGAGAGTTTCTCTGCATGAAAAATAAGATAAGATGTGCTTCTTGTCAAATCTGTCCCTCTCCGTCTCATAATCATTATCTTATTTACTTAGTGTATTTCAGCTTCTGAGCGAGCTCCATTTTATGTTGATGGGATTTATAATTCCTTTTCAGTATACATATTTAATTTTGACATATATCTTCCTCCTTTTTTAAAAAATAAAAGACAACAAAAAAGTATACATATATAGTCATTGTGCTTTTAAATCCCTGGTTACAATTCCCAGCTATTCTCATCATTACATTTGTATAATTATACATCCTTTGTTGGGGCATAATCTCCTATTTCAATTTTCCTTATACCACTGTCAACCTCTGAAACATCTTTTGTTTGCTTTTTATTCCCTTTTGGGGGGGCACATCCCCCCGTTACCATTTTCCTTATACCACTGCCAACCCCAATGTAGTTTTTTGTCTGCTTTTTATTTCCCACTGTTTCCACCCCTTCATTATCTTTCCCCATTCTTCGTTCCCTCTTAAATTCCTGCCTCTCTGAGTCAGAATTCTATTTAGGCTTGATTTTAATGATTTTAATGATTTATGCATATTTTTTATAATTTCACGTAGTTCTTCAAATTCTCAGCTTTCCATGATGTCCAGTTCCAAAGTTACAGTTAATTATACAGTTCTTCTTTCAGAGTTTTGGTCCACCTTAAATTTATCTACTTCAGCTACTATGGGGAAGAGCGACGGGAGCCATCTTGGTCTTTTGTTCTTCCTTAAATGTCCAGTTCCAAAATTGCAGTTAGTTATGCAGATCTTATTTTGAGTTTCTGGTCCACCTCAAATTTAACTAATTCAATTTATGTGAAAACAGAAGAGAAGCTGGGGCCATCTTGAACTCTTCGCCTCCTGCTTTTCCAAATTCTGATTTATGGCAGTTGGTTAATTAAAACTTCCCGCACAGAGGGGAAGAAGGCGGGGCTTAGCAGTGAGAAGATGGAGTTTCAGGCTACCCCTGAAATTCCTCTATACCGAAGGATTTTTGGACGGGTTCTTTGAACTCTAGCTGTCCCGGAGACGACAGTGAAGGTGAGGAGAGACCCAGGACCTCAGAGATACCCGCAAATCTCTGGGGGGGGGGGTATTAACTCCTCGTGCCAATTCCTTTCTGGATTAGCTGCGTGCTAACTGAAACTGCAGGTTGCCCCTAAGAATGGTTGAAGTGATGTCATCTGGTAAGCTGACTTTATTATTCAAGAGAGAATGTTCGCGTTAAAAACTTAAGATAACTGAAACCAAAGAACAGGGAAATTTAGCGGCGAATTGGCTTCTTTTAATGGATTTATGGCTGGTGGTTACTTTACTTTTAAAATGCTTCAAGAAACTCCTCGACATCCTCCCCCCTCTGAATCTCCCTAAGTGGATCGTAAAATTTATTTGCTACTAACTAGCCCGTCACGATTCGACACTTTTATTACTTTACTACTTGACTTTGTTTACGATTAGATAAGATTGCCAGCCTGTAAGAGACTAAGAAATCTGTGGGGAAAAAAAAAAGAGCTTGCAATTTTTAACTACGACACATCATGGCATCCCAAAATACCTCCAAGATTTCATTTCAGACTCTTTTTTCCGCATGCAAAGGACTTTTTGACTCTTATCAAACGCTGGAAAGAAAACTGGATCATCTGATTTCAAAATATGAAGTAAAAACTAAGATCGTTGAATGTTTAAATGCTCCTGAAATACAAACGGAAAATGTGAGAAATGGTGTCTGGTCTATCTCAGAGGAAGAAAGGAGGGAGGGAGCTATAAAGAAGACTCATTTAAAAAGACAGAGTGCAGGAGGAATGGAAAATCCACCCTTGAGAATTAAAATTAATTCGGAAAATTTTACAAGCCCAGGACAACATTATTATTTCATCGTTGGCATTCAGAGTCCAAAGGTGCCAAAATATCTTTGTCTGGATTTGATTATGAAAACACTTGGTAAATTTATCCAACGCGTGGCAATTGGCTGGAGAAGATCTTGCTATTGGAGAGACACTGGCTGATAGATGGAAGAACGTAATTTAAAATCTAGCTAAATCTGATTACCTTAATGTGTAATAGATATAGCTGAATAATGACTGATATGGATAGTAATATATATAATTTGGAACTGGCTGATAGACTGAAGAATACAATTGAAAACTAGTTAAACCTAATTGCTTTTTCTTGTAACAGATATAGTTGAATGATAATTGATATTGATAGTAATGTATATAATGTGGAGTTGATATGATAACTAACAATTGGAAGATTATACATAAAGAGTATTAACTATAATGATTACCACTATTAAAAAACTAAATAAAATACATACAATCAAATGTTAATCAATACGGGGAAAATGTTATGATATATGATATAATTAAATATCATGGATGTCCAGCTAAAATAGGATATGAGGATTTGATGATAATAGAGGATTTTACAAATAAGTAAATGAAATGTCAGCATGTGTTATGGATTAATTATGTAATGCATAGCTAAGGATGAGGCATGTTTAAATAACCATAGGTAATTAAAACTGGAGGTATAATGATGTTGATATGGTAAATATTCGAGTTAAGATACTTGAATTAATATGAGTTAATGGAAGAGAAGCACCAAAGCATGTTGTAACCAGTTGATATACTTCTTCTTTTTTTATTCTCATGATAGACACCTGTGTTCTGTTTTGTTTTCCTGCTTTGTTTCTTGTCGTTTTCGTCTATTTTTGTATTATTTTTATTTTTTATTTTAATTTTTATTTTTTATCTGTCCTCCTTTTTTTTTTTTTTTGATTCTTTCCTCTCCCACCGGTGTGGGCAGGGATTGTTCAAGATTGTTACTTTCATCAATATTTCTAAATAATAATTACAGTTAAATTAAAATGGATATATAATAATGCTTTAGTTAATATGAGCTATGTTGGTTGACTGTGGAGGAGATGTACCAAAACCTATCTGTAATTGATTGATACATTTTCTACAGATGTAAAGAAAGATGTGTACCTGTTTTAAAGTAAAATTAAAAAACATTTATTAAAAAAAAAAAATTCCCGCACAGTCAAGATTAGGTTATCAGTTATCAGTGGGAAGGTAGTGCTTTTTTCTTGATTTTTCTCCCTAATTGGAGTTGCTTAAGATATATCAGTTGGAAGAAGTTCAGATGAAATCCCTCAGAATTTTTGACTTCTGTTTCAAATCCAAACCAAATTTAGAGTTTATATTTGAGTAAGTTTGTCACTTCTCTGCTTTCTCCCTTTCTGTCTGAATTATTTCAAACAAATAGCTTTTGGGGGGGGCTAGCGTTTCAACACTCCATTTTCCCATTCTTTCTTTCCTTTTGCCAAAATCCAGATCTGTCTATTAATATTATTTGTACTCTCAAGATTCTTTGCCTTTCCCAAGTTTTGATTTATGACTGTGGGTTAGATGAATCTTCTTACCGGTCTTTCATCTCGTTTCCTGTATGCTCCTATTCAGTGCTTTGGCTGGAAGCCAGCTTCTGTGCAGCCATGCTGCTGCCCCTACTCCAATTCAGAGGGCAAATCTCCGACCTGCAAGGGACCTGTTGCCTCCCTCTGGATCTGATGAAACGCTGCCCCTTCTTTGTCCCCCCTTCCAGGGGGTTCTGATCCAAAAATAATCTTGGAGTAGTTTGTCAGACAGGGTTCATGTGAGGCTCTTGAGAGCTCACACCCTCCCACATCTGTCCAGCTGGAGAGCTTCCAGTCAAATCTGGCTGTCCATTTTCTAACGGTCTTTCTTAATGGGCATGTGATTATTATGGGGTAGAAGATTGCATTTTATCTCCCCGTTTCCTGAAACGTTCATTTATTCTGCAAGGAGCACTTCAGGCCTGGGGTTAAAGACCGTAACCCACCCGAATTGTATGAATGTTGTGCTTTTAATGATGTACTGTCTTATGTGTTAATTTGTTTGTTTTCCCCTCCTTTCGAATTGTAAGCCGCCCTGAGTCCCCCCAGGGAAAAGGGCAGCATATAAATAAACTACTCATACTCATACTCACTTCCGGAAGCATTTTGTTTGAACCTCTGAATGGGAGATAAATGTAATAAATAAATAAATGCCTGGATAAAGGAATAAATGTATTGCTGATGGGAAGAGGATCCAGCACCTATAGTAACTGGAACATCTTTTTTCATTGTCATATAGAAACGTGAAGGAGGCTTCTGGAATCTACTTGTGCAGGACAGGTGATCACATCTTGGAAATGGTGATGGAGAGGAAGAAGGTGATTGAGTCATAGAGCCTTAGTATAATTCACGCCCGAAATCCTAATCAAATCTACGGGATGCTGAGATTTGCCCATGGCCTCCAAATTTGAGGCTCATGTCCATGCAATGCCCTTTCCTTTGCTGAACAAAGGGCCAAGATTTTATAATCAAATCTACCTCTGTCTGTTCCCTGTTATGTAAGTTTGTTTGTAGTCTTAGAATTATCTGAACTGGCTGGAAAGGGTTTCCTTCCCTCAGTGGTGAAATTCAAATTTTTATTAGGGATTATGTGGGCGTGGCTTGGTGGGCTTGGTGTGGCTTGGTGGGCGTGGCTTGGTGGGTGTGGCAGGGGAAGGATACTGCAAAATCCCCATTCCCAACCCAATTTGGAGCCAGTGAGAGGTGGTATTTACCGGTTCCCAGAACTACTCAGATTTTCCGCTACTGGTTCTCCAGAACCTGTCAGAATCTGCTGAATTTCACCCCTGTCTTCCCTGGCTTGTTGCATTTTCTTCCTGATATCTCTCAACCAATTGAAGAAGGCAGTTTTGTAACATGTCATGGAGAAAATTTATGTGATCACTAAGGGTGAGGACGCCTTGATGGCACATTATCAATTAATCAGTTGATAATGAGGGCATTTATAGAATAGAATAGAATAGAATAGAATAGAATAGAATAGAATAGAATAGAATAACAGAGTTGGAAGGGATCTTGGAAGTCTTCTAGTCCAACCCCCTGCTCAGGCAGGAAATCCTACACCATTTCCAACAAAAGGTTGTCCAATCTTTGCTCACACTCAGTTTTAAAACAGGGATGGGCAACCTCCATCATTCTAGACTGCATATGGCCGTTGACCCTAGATCAGGGTGAGGCTTAGCGTTGTGACCCGCTAGAAAGCTCAGCCGTTTTGAACAAAATTGGACACCCATGTCAACCAAGCTTGCCTTCCTTTTTTGTCCTGCCCCAAATAGTTCAGCACAGCATTGTGATTGGGCTTCAACAGTCTGGGAATTTCATAGACTGTATCTATGAGATGAGCATAGGACTAGAGATGGGAAGGCCTGGAAAAAACTGGAAAAATTGGGGGAGGGGGGGATTCAGTTTTCCCCCATTTTTTTCTAAATGGCTTTCTCCAATTTTTTCTGTTTTTTTTCCCATGCCTTACCATCTCTACATAGGACATACAGCATTGTCTCTAATTTTCCTGCATAGAGGGAATTGTTCCCAAAGAATGTTCTAAGCTAAATATTGTTACTTAGTTGGAAATCAAGCACAATCAGGATGATCTTTTAGGGGAAAAACAGTAACTGTGGTCCTAGTTAAGGGCTTTTGTTAAAAATAAATAAAAGGGAAACTTAAACCACTGATCCTATGGTAAGGGAGATCTACCTCAAAGATCTCCCTTACAATTCACCTCATGGATTGAGGTGAAGTTTGCCACTTATCTATAAGAATTATAGCCAATATCTTTGACCTTACCCATTCTGGCACCAGAAAATGGATTCTGGTGGACTGTGGAGCATGTTTGATGTTCATCATTTATAATGATGACATGTGCTACAAGTGTGGCTTCTTTCAGCCTCTTAGCTAGGGCAGATCTGTCAAAAAAGAATTTCAAAAACTATTCATTGTATCATACTGCCAAATGATGCAAAGCTTTGTGCCCTGTAATTAGCATATTCACTTTTCACATAGTTAGATAGTACTTTACAGTTATAATAAGCTTTTAGGGGTTAATGGAGGAATGTGTTTGTGAGAGCCCTTGGCAATAGCTATCTCACTGAACAATGATTAGATTTTGTATCACTAGGAAAAAATAAAACTTTTGTACAGGAAATTCAATGCATGAAATGGGAAAATTAATTGTACCTAGCTAAGTACATCCTATCAGGAGAGTTGGACAGGGTGTACAAAAGGAATGACCTTATATTATCAATCTTTTAGATAAAGACTGGGCAATTGGCAAAAAACAACATAGAAGAGGTAAATCTCTAAATTGTTATCCATACACAATTCCTCCTTAATTAAATTAAATAGTCAGAAAGAAGCAGATATGGACCGCAAATCATTTTCAAAGAGTCTACTAATTAAGCTTCCATCTAGATTACCGGAGTCAAAATTCAAGTAGCACTTCTAAGTGAATCAGTTGATCATGTTGGATTGCTGTCAATTGTTTGAACTGGATTCCTTGAGTGTATCATTACTTGTTCTAATGTGTACAGACAATGAACAAGGAAACCTCGTGGGAAACCAGTAACCAAAGCAACCAAGGAGAATTCATCTTGCTGGGAGTTGCTGACCGGCCACGCTTGGAGATGTTGCTCTTTGCTCTTGTCCTGGCCTGCTACTTGATGACTCTTTTGGGCAACACAACCATCATCGTGACATCGAGACTAGATCCAGGGCTCCATACCCCCATGTATTTCTTCCTCAGCAACCTTTCCTTCCTTGACCTTTGCTTCACCACCAGTCTTGGGCCCCATGTTCTGGTGAACTTCTCGAGAAAAAGTAAGGCCATCCCTTATGGTGCCTGTGTGGCTGAAATGTATATCTCCCTTGCTCTGGGCTGCACAGAGTGTATTTTGTTGGCTGCCATGGCCTACGACCGTTATGCCGCCATCTGTCATCCACTGCGCTACACTTTGATTATGAGCCAGTCTCTGTGTTTCATGATGACTGCTGTCTCCTGGGTAAGTGGCTTCAGTCTCTCATTAGTTTATACAGTGATGATTCTTAGGCTTCCATTTTGTGGGCGAAATCACTTAGATCATTTCTTTTGTGAGCTCCCTGCCATTCTGAAACTGGCCTGTGTTGACACTTCCCTTAATGAAGCTTTGATGCTGTCTGGAAGTGTGGTGTTTCTTCTAGCACCGGTTAGTCTCATCACAGTCTCTTATGGCTATATAGCTGCTGCAGTGCTGAGGATCCACTCAGCTGAGGCCAGGAAGAGGGCCTTCAACACTTGTTCCTCCCACTTGATGGTGGTCTGGCTCTTCTATGGCACAGCCATTTTCAATTATATCCAGCCTCTGTCCATCTCCTCCAGTGATCAACGCAAGATGATTTCCCTTTTCTACACCTTTGTCACCCCCATGCTTAACCCACTGATCTACACTCTGAGGAACAAAGAGGTGCATAAAGCTCTCCACAGACTAATCAAGAAGAAATAAACGCACAATTCGAAGCTGCTTTGAAGGTTCAACAGGAATACTCTTCATTTATTATTTTTGCAGTGCTTTTCATTGTGCCTTCTTTTCTCTCTCTTTTTTTCACAAACACATTAGGTTTCACAGCAGTACACAGACTATAAATAAGTTTTTTTAAAAAAAAAAACTCTTCCCCATGATGTCTTAGCAATTTTGTTTCCCCGTGAAAAAGGCACCTTCTGAAGTTCTTCTAAGTCAATGCTTAGAATCTTTTCGCCACCGAGTGTCGAAACGGGGGCGCACATGAGTGCATGGGGGAGCACCAGAAACTGGAAGAGCAGCATTCTGGCATGCATGCATGGGAGCACCAGAGTCTTGAAGAGCAATTCCCCGGTGCGCATGCGTACACCAGGAAGCTGATCTTCTGGTTTTCAGTTTGCGCATGCACTCTGGTCATCTGGTTTTCTGCTTTTTGGCATGCATGAATGTGCGAAGACTAGAAGAGCAATGGGCGATGGCTGGCAGAGTTGGAGAAATGACTCTGCATGCCACTTCTGGCATGCTTGTCAAAGGTTCGCCATTACGGTTCTAAGCTCTTCTAAAAGTTCCTCTTTTCTTCTAATGCAAATTTGAACTGATGCTACTGGTATTATTCTACCCTACCAAATCCTATCTGCATTGTGCTTTTTCCATCCTGCTTGGACATTCCTAATTCCCAAACCTAAAAGAAGAGTTTCCTCGTGGTTTTCTTCCCTTATGAGACCAGTTCCTAAAAAAAATTCTTTATGCAGAGCATGGCATTGCCATGGTGAGTTTTTGAGGACTAATATAATCTGAGTCAGCAATGCAGTATTTGAGGATTCCATATATACAAAGACCATTCCATGATGTCTGTAGAACAGTGGTGGGTTTCTGCAGGTCCACATTGGTTCGGGCGAACCGGTTTGTCACGGGTGGACCCAGAAGCAAGTTCCGGAACACTTGCCCAAGCCCTGTAGCTCACTCACTCGCCCCCGCCCATCTGGAATCCACTCCATTGCTTGCTCCCGCTGTCCATCCGCACTATCCTAGCCCCACCCACCGGTCACTGATTGGCTGGCTCACCAATCACCCCACCTGCCTCTAAAAACCCTATCTAAACGCACTTACCTTTTTTCCTGCTTGGCTCTCTATTGCTGCCTGCCGACTCCAAGGAGTTAAGTAAGCTGCAACTAAGCGCGAGGCAGGGGGGCAGTGGCAGGTCATCTGGAGCGGCCTGCCACGGCCCTGAACTATAAGTGAGTCCAGTGACATTTTGCAGCCTTGCATGGATCCCGTGCTCAGAAAAGCAACTCCGGGAAGGTCCTTTGGTGGCGGCAGGTATCCTAGAACCTGCCTGCTAACAAAGGACTTACCCGGGCTTCAGTGGTGGTTTTCAAAAAAATTTGGAACCTACTCTGTGGGTGTGTCCTCCTTTGTGGAAGTGCTTGCTGGCCATGTGACCGGGTTTGAGTGGCTTGCCGGCCATGTGACCGAGTGGGGGGTGACTTGCCAGCCATGTGACCAGGTGGGGGTGGCTTGCAGGTCATGTGACCAGGTGGGAGTGGCCAAGACAATGTCACTGAATTCTTTGGCCCAATGGATGATCTACAAAAAGAAGATATAAAAAAGGAAATTTATTATTTTGTGCACTTACTACATAAATAAGATTAAAATAAGTACACAAAACAATAAAAGAGCTACTTACAGAAGGTAAGTAGCTTACTACTTACTACTTGTATTTCAAAGGGAATAAATACATATTTAATTTTACACATGTTAACAGTTGTTGGAATTGTGTTTGCACAACAGTGGAAAAAACAAAGATATGAAAAATAAATATTAGAATGCGCAGGAATGAATAAATTGACAATTAAAATCAAGAAGGCTTCGAATACTTTTTCACGTGGGATTTGTTCTATCAATTGCTAACTAACAGAAACAGCAATTAGAAATCTAAAAGTATGAAAGAAAACACCAATTATGTAAGGAAAGGTCACTAAAATTGAGGAAGGTCACTAAAGGTCACTAAAAATTAGGAAATAATATTAGTATTTGATCATTATTAATGTGTAGATAACTACGGGACATTACACACACACACACACACAAACTATGACAGTGCCAGGAAAACACCAAAAAATAACAATTTCCCCCCAAAAGACTGCAGATGAAACCAGTTTTTTTCCCCTAACCCTAAGAACAGGAAAGACAAAGCCACTGGAATAAAAACCATCAAGACATTGTGGGAAATTATAAAGAACAGTGCCAGGAAGCTCACAGAACCAGCAACCATCTCACAATTTCCTAAACAACCAGGTATCACACAGAAACACACAAAATCTGGCAAAGCTGCCTGGCACCAACCTGGCCTGCCCATAGAAAAGCAGCCACGTTGAGACACATAAACCATGCACCAACCTGTACACTTAGAAGCAACATATTGCATCACAAATAAAACATTTGAAAAAAAGGAATAACATTTCTTGTAATAAACATTCTATAAACAATAAATAAATAAAAAGTCCCTAAAAATAATTAAAAACCACCAAGCTCAGAGAACACTAAGGACCCCGCTGTCATCTCCCTCCCCCCCCACTCCTCTTCCTCCTCTCAATATATCCCACTCTTTCTAGCACTGATGATGATGATGATAATACCTGGTTTAGGTAATGAAACATCTGCAAGAAAACAAGTAAGCTCAGAGAGCACCAAGGACCACACAGTCCTACCCTTCCTTATCTTTTTCCTTTTTGTCCTTCAACTTCTCCTCCTCCTCCTTTCCCCACAACCCCATTCCCTTCTAGCACTGATGATGTTACCTAGTTTGGTAATGAAATGTCTGTAAGAAAAACACCAAGCTCAGAAAGCAGCAAGGATCCCACTATCCCCCACCTCCTCTTTCTCCCTCTCTTTCTCCTTTTTGTCCTTTCTCCTCCTTCCACCCAACCGCCCACTCAAAATACGGTAGTCTAAGACACCTTCTTTTCCCCCTTTTCGAGTGGATAAGATGTGATATTTCCCTAGTTGGCTATGGGAACATCTCACTCTCTCACACTCCTTCTCTCTCTGCCTCTCTGTCGGGCACACACACATTTAAGAGGTTTCCCTGCTACTACAGGCAATGTTGTTATGCACATTTGTTATCCGGGGGGCTCTATATAGTAACGCCGCAGCTGCGGGGCTCTTTGAATGGGAAGCTACATGCCGGCAGCAACAGTTCCCAAGCAGCCGCCTGGTTCCTCTTGTTGGTCGCGTCTCTCTGTGCTGTTCGGCTTCCTCTTTTGTAGCCTCCCTTTTTTCACCCCCTTTTTCCTTCCAGCTTTTTGTTCAAGGAGCATTTTCCTGCCAAGGGGGAACCACCCGGATAACAAAATGTGATGAACGCTGCCTGTAGTAGCAGGGAAACATCTTAAATGCATGTGAGAGTTAAGGAGTGTGAGAGAGTGAGAGATGTTCCCATAGCCAACTAGGGAAATATCACATCACGTCAGGCAGGGCCGGATTTTCCTATAGGCTAACTAGGCTTCAGCCTAGGACCTCAAGATCAAGAGGGGCCTACATTCAAATTGTTAGCAAAATTAAAATTACACTATTCTAAAAACAGTGAACACTAAAACACTGAACCAAAAATAAGGAGAAATTCTACGCATATGACTAATAAACAAACATAAAAATGTATTGGTTAAGATCATTCCAGCGCCGCGGCAGTTGGGGAGCCCGCCCATGTTCCCGGCATCGGCAGTCGGGCGAGAGGCACGGCCGCTCCCAGTAGCCGCCCCGTCGACGCGGAGCCCACCAGCGGCAAGGCAGGTGAGGGCGAGGGGGCTGAGCCGGGGAGCTGAGCGCAGCAGGGGAGGTGGCTAGCCTCGCTGCCTTTGCCTCAGAACAGAGCCGCCCTCCGTCGGGAGGCCAGCTATATATATTGATATATATTGATATATATCACAGTAATGATGTATTTTATTGTCTCTCATGTAATTTACAAACTTAAAAATGGGAGGTGAAAGGGCCTCATAAGTGGAATAGTCTAGGGCCACTTTTCATCTAAATCCAGCCCTGACGTCAGGTTTGGTCTAGGTTGGGTGTGGTGGCCAAAAAAATTTTAAACGTTTTATCCAGAATTGAGTGTAGATGTGTGTGTACAGCTTTAATAAAAAGAGAACCAAACAATTGAAGTGTTTGTGTCAGCCTCTGCTTCGCTGCTGCTTTTCGGCTGCCATTGAAACGGGGAGGGGGGGCATGGTATTTGGGAGGGGAATCATTCTGTACTGGAGGACTGTTTAATTAGGGAGTTATTCTCACCATCTCTTTGCGCATGCGGAAGGAAGGGAGCTTCCCGCCAAGGCCAACTGTCCAGCACTCCATCCTGATGATGATTTTCAAAGATGTCTCTCACCTGACGTTGGGTGAAATATGATTGGACTATGGACTGGGGTACCAAGGGGAGGGGATTGAATTTTGTATTGATATCTATTGCTTTCGCGCCTTTTATTCAGATTCAGCTTTGCTTTGCTTCTTTTCGTTTGTAGCCAGTAAAAGTACACTTAATTCTGAAATATAGAGTTGAGTGGTTTCTTTCTTGGTTATTAAATGAAGTGTGTGGGTTGCCCACCATCCTTAATCTGGCATCTTGTGCTGCAAAAGGCAGTACAGAAATTTGTTCCATCATACTGTTGCAATAGCAAATACTATTTTCTGGCCCCATTTGTTTGGCTCCTTTGTTTGCTGATCCAAACTTTTGCAGATCTTTTCCTCCCACTGCTTAATCATTCCTCCTGTCATTTTTCTGAGCCCTCCCCCCCTCTATTCTTCCTGGGTGAACCTTTGCAAACAATTTCAAGGACTCTACTGAACCCAGGAGGAAAATGATTAGTTTGGTGCTAATTGTTCCTATTGAGTGCTGGTGTCCTGGGAATCTATGACAACTGTACTCTATAGCAACTTTCACCACAGGAGGAGAAATAGGCAGGAATATTACTTCATTTCTCCACTTTCTCCTCACTCAAAATGCTTATAAAGTCTACTATCCTTCATTTTTGCCTTCTCAGGTTGCCTATTGCTTGTGTGTCTGTAGGATATCCTTAAACCTTCTGGAGCACTGCTGACCTGGAAGAGCTAAGATGCTGGGCAGAAGCAGGTGGGCTGATCAGAGATGGAGTTGAGACTGAAGTTGGGTGGAAGGTGACCTCAGCTTCTTTTTCCCCCATCTGCTTTGATGTTGCCTGTTCAGCACTCCAAATACTCAACCTGCAAGGTTTCCCTTTCTTTCTTATTTCTTTCTCTCCATTACAATTTCTCTCCATTTTTTTAAATGGAAAGATGCATTAATCTTTGATTTTATCTTTATTTCCCTAGAGGATCAAGTGAAAAATAGTCTTGAAACGTTACTGCAATGCTATATCCATTTGCTTAGGAGAAAGACATTCAGTCTTACAATTTTCATGCTGGTCATTGCCTCCATCTTCATCCCTCTTAGCCCACTTCATGTCTTCTTTCCTTTCCTGGACTCTGTGTCACTATATTTCTCCTCCTGTCTAGTTTCCTAAGTGTTTCAGCCTCTAATCTGTGGAAGACGAAAGTCTTTTCAGAGATCCTCCAGTGATAATTATTTTCACCTGAAAAATGTATCATCTGCTGCTTGAATAGAGGCTGGTTCTTCATGGGAAGTAGAAAAAGAGTCACAGTTAGATTCTTATTTGAGATCATACAGGCATCCAAGATCCTCCAAGCCAGCACACCTGGATGAGCCAAGAGGTAGCAACATTTCTCTTGCACAGACACAGGTGAGGATGGGGAGAGGTAATATATCGATTACCTCCTCTGTCTCTCTCTGTCTTTCTGTCTGTCTCTGTCTCTCTCTCTTTCTCTGTCTTTCCGCCTGTCTCTCTCTGTCTCTCTTTCTGTCTCTGCTCTTTGTATATGTATGTAATCCCATAATGAGTATTTTTTCTTAATTATGAAAGCATACATTTTCTTCATTTTAGAACTCATTTGAATATTTTTTAGAAATGAATAAACATTCATTTCCCTTCTTCTTTTCATTTAAGTGTGTTGAGGTGGTGTAGGTGGTGAGGAGAATTAATGTATAATTTAGGTGACTTTAGGAAAAAGCTTAATGTCAGTAAGTCTTATATCTGGTTAAGTTGACTGCCTTGTGTGATGTCAGTGTCCATACATATTAAATTATATCTTATCCATCTGGGGTTCTCTATGTGGAAAATATTATGTGGGGGTGTTTTTGTGACCTTACACAATTTCTCTCTCTCTCTCTCTCTCTCTCTCTCTCTCTCTCTCACACACACACACACACACACACACACGCACACACGCACACACACACACACTTGTCATATTCCTATCATGAGTACCACTTTTTCTAAATTATGAAGGCATAATTTTTTTTGCTTTTAGAACTCATTTGAATATTTTATATATTTTCAATATTTTTGAATGTTCTGTAGACTGAATAAACATTGTTCATGAAATATGCTACAATCTACATATCCTCCAGTGATAATTATTTTCACCTGAAAAATGTATCATCTGCTGCTTGAATAGAGGCTGGTTCTTCATAAGAAGTAGAAAAAGAGTCACAGATTCTTATTTGAGATCATACAGGCATCCAAGATCCTCCAAGCCAACACATCTGGATGAGCCAAGAAGTAGCTACATTTCACTTACACAGACACAGGTGAGGTTGGGGAGAGGTAATATATCTATTACCTCCTCTGTCTCTCTCTGTCTCTCTTTCTCTCTCTCTGTCTTTCTGTCTGTCTCTCTGTCTGTCTCTGTTTCTCTCTCTGTCTTTCTGCCTGTCTCTGTCTCTGTCTCTGTCTGTCTGTCTATCTGTCTGTCTGTCTGTCTGACTCTCTCTCTCTCTCTCTCTCTCTCTCTCTCTCCTTTGCATATCTATGTAACCCCATAATGAGTAGTTTTTTTCTTAATTATGAAAGCATAGATTTTCTTCATTTTAGAGCTCATTTAAATATTTTTTAGAAATGAATAGACATTCATTTCCCTCTTATTTTCATTTAAGTGTGTTGAGGTGGTGTAGGTGGTGTGGAGAATTAATATGTAATTTGGGTGACTTTAGGAAAAAGCTTAATGTCAGTAAGGCTTACATCTGGCTAAGTTGACTGCCTTGTGTGATGTCAGTATCCATACATATTAAACTATATCTTATCCATCTGGGGTTCTTACTATGTGGTTTATTTTGTAACCTTGCACAATCTCTCTCTCTCTCTCTCTCTCTCTCTCTCTCTCTCTCTCATTCTTTAAATCTCTCAAATTCTAGAGGTTGCGGGGCATCAATGCAACAAATAAGTGAATAAATATATCAATAAATATCTCACAGGTGGGGAGAGGATGTAGCAGAACGGACCTAATTGGAACAGCCTTTCTTCACTGTCATAAAGAACCTGGAGGAAGCTTCTGGAGAACCTACTTGTGTAAGACAGGTGATCATATCTTGGAAATGGTGTTGGAAATGAAGGATGCGGTTGATTGACAAAATCTTATTATATTTAATTGCTGAAATTCTAATAAAACATACGGGATGCTGAGATCTGCCCCGGCCTCCAGAATTGAAGGTCATGACCAGTGGTGGCATTTAGCCGGTTCGGACAAACCAATAGTGGCAATCTGCAAGTGGGCTTGCCCACTCACCCTGGCCCTACGTGACCCGTCAAAACCGCATTCGACTAAACTGCGCCCGATTAAACCGCGTCGCTGACGTCATCAACAGGGCGACAACAGCCAGCGCGGAGAAAAAAGGGTGCTTTAAATAGTGCTTTGAAAGCAAGCCGATTCAACTTAAGGTAAGGGTTAGCTTTAGGGTTAGCTTTAGGGTTAGCTTTAGGGTTAGTTTAAGGGTTAGGGTTAGGTTAAGGGTTAGGGTTAGGGTTAGGGTTAGGGTTAGGGTTAGGGTTAGGGTTAGGGTTAGGGTTAGGGTTAGGGTTAGGGTTAGGGTTAGGGTTAGGGTTAGGGTTAGGGTTAGGGTTAGGGTTAAGTTAAGGGTTAGAGTTAGGGTTAGGGTTAGGGTTAGGGTTAGGGTTAGGGTTAGGGTTAGGATTAGGTTTAGGGGGTTAGGTTTAGGTTTAGGGGTTAATTTTAGGTTTAGGGTTTACAGCGTGCTTCTGTCTCCACGCTGTTGTCGCCCTGTTGATGACGTCAGCAACGCGGTTCAGTCGGGCGCGGTTTAGTCGAGCGGGGTTTTGTGGTGGAACCCTGGCCCTATGCTGTCCTATTTAGCCATGTTTTCTAATCCATGTGCATGCATGCAAGCCATGCATAATAGCAAAGTGCATGCGCAAAAGGCCGTACACATGCGCATGAGTGCACACTCACAGTTTTGGTGCATGGCAAACTGGTGGTAAAATTATGTGAAACCTACCTCTAGTCATGACCACACAGCTCCCTTTCCTTTGCTCAATGGAGGGCAGAGATTTTAGGAATCATCAAACCTACCTCTCTTTCCCCTTATATACTGTATGTTTGTTTTAGTCTTAGACTAATTGAAGTGACTGTAAAGGGCTTCTTTCGCATTGAGTGTTGCATCGTCCTCCTGGTCTCCCTCAGCCAACTAAAGAAGGGAGTTTGGTTTCACATGATGGAGAAAATATCTCTGATCGCTAAGCATGAGAAACCATTAATGGCATATTATCAATCAATCAGTTGATTAACCAGGCCATTCATCTTTGCTTACTCTCAGTTAAAGGACAGGGATGGGTGATCTCCATCACCAGAGGTGGGTTCCTATTGGTTCATCCGAATAGATAGTAATTAAGCATCAATCTAGGTTACTGGAGACCACATTCAAGCCTCAACTCCAAAAATGGGAACCATTTGATCATGCTGGCTTCCTATCTGTTTTGTACTGGATTCCTTTTTTATGACATTACTTGTTCTAATTATATAGACAATAAACATGGAAACCATGTGGGGACACAACAACCAAAGCTTCCAAGGAGAATTTATCTTGCTGGGAGTGGCTGACCGGCCCCGCTTGGAGATGTTGCTCTTTGCCCTTCTTCTTGTCTGCTACTTGATGAATCTCCTAGGCAACACAACCATCATTGTGGTGTCAAGACTAGATCCAGGGCTCCACACTCCCATGTATTTCTTCCTCAGCAATCTTTCCTTAGTTGACCTCTGTTTCTCCACCAGCCTTGGGCCCCACATTCTGGTGAACTTCTGGAGAAAAATCAAGACCATCTCTTATGGTGCCTGTGTGGCTGAGCTCTACATCTCTCTTAGTGTGGGCTCCACGGAGTGTATTTTGTTGATGGTCATGGCCTATGATCGCTATGCCGCTATCTGTCACCCACTGCACTACACTACCACTATGAGTCACTCTCGGTGTATGACCATGGCTGCTGTCTCCTGGGTTAGCGGCTTCAGCAATTCATTAATTCAAACAGTGATGATTCTTAGGCTTCCACTGTGTGGGCGAAAT
The DNA here is from genome assembly GCF_009769535.1 of Thamnophis elegans. Classification (NCBI taxonomy): domain Eukaryota; kingdom Metazoa; phylum Chordata; class Lepidosauria; order Squamata; family Natricidae; genus Thamnophis; species Thamnophis elegans. Next base: position 146,965,126 of record NC_045542.1, on the reverse strand, counting down.
CAGTTAGATCATTTCTTTTGTGAGCTCCCTGCCATTCTTAAATTGGCTTGTGTTGACACTTCAGCTAATGAGCTTTCGGTACTTGTGTGTAGTATATTGTTTCTCCTAGTACCAGTTAGTCTCATCACAGTCTCATATGCCTATATAGCTACTGTGGTGCTGAAGATGCACTCAGCTGAGGCCAGGAAGAGGGCCTTCAACACTTGTTCCTCCCACTTGATGGTGGTCTGGCTCTTCTATGGCACATCCATCTTCAGTTATCTGCTGCCTCGCTCCTCCTCCTTCCGTGATGAAGTCAAGCTAACTTCCCTTTTCTATGCTTTTGTCACCACCATGCTTAATCCACTGATCTACACTCTGAGAAATAAAGAGGTACACAAAGCTCTCCAAAGACTACTCCATAAGAAATAAACACACAGATTGAAAGTGATTTGGAAGGTTCAACAGGAATACTCTTTACTTGTTATTATTTAAATGGTTTTTTTTCTCTCCCTTTTGGTCATGTTAAACTTGTAACATATCTAGATACCACAGCAGTACACAAGACTGTAAATTAAAGGGTATACTTCCAACTTGTGTCAACTGTGTCCCTTGATATCTCAGAGGTTTTGTTCTCCTGAGGAAAAAAGGCACCTTCTGAAGTTCTTACTGTGTTCTTTGAAAGATAATTTGACTTGATATGATTCCACCAGGAGTGGATTGCTGCCGGTTTTACTACCAGTCCGCAACCGGCATGTGTGCTGTTCAATGTAAATTGTTCTTTGCACATGTGCTGAACAATTTACAGTGAACTGCGCACGCGCAGTCACTAAAAACCAAAATGGCGATCGCCCAGTGGCGGTGAAGGAACTGGTTCAGGGGCACGACAGGCCTGGGTTGCTGCTGATTCTGAGACCCAGGCCTGAATTTCACTACCGGTTCAGCCGAACCAGGCCGAGCGGGGAGCATCTCACCTCTGGATTCCATCCTTGCAAATGCTACATATTCATTATGATTTTTCCATCCTTCTTCCACATTCCTATATCCTGAACCTAAAAGAACAATTTGCTCATGATTTTCTCCCTGTACAAGAACAGGTCCCAAACCTTCCCTTTAGGTAGACCATGACGTTGCCATCGTGGGTTTTTGAGGACTATTATATAATCCAGATCTATGTAGTTGAGGATTCCATGTATACAAAGGCCCCTTCCATGGTCTATGTAGGATCCAAAAATTAAACACTTGACATTTGACCATGGCTCTTGACATAAGAACCATGGTGGAGCAGTGGTTAGAGTGCAGTACTGCAGGCTATTTCTGCTGGCAGATCAAATCTCACCAGACTCCAGGTTGACTCATCCTTCCATCCTTCTGAGGTCGGTAAAATGAGGACCCAGATTGTTGGGGGCAATAGGCTGATTCTGTAAGCTGCTTAGAGAGGGCTGTAAAGGACTGTGTAGTGGTATATAAGCCTAAGTGCTATTGCTAAGTGCTATTTATTTGACATAAAGCAGGACTATCCTACTTGCCATTAGAAAATGAAGCTGGGGGTGTTCTGTAATTAAACGTATTGATTACAACAATTCATGAAATATTTTATGAAATGCAGGATAATATACAGAAAGAATTAACATAGGACAACAAATTCAAAAGTTTTGAAAAACCTTTGGTGATTATGATAGTTCCTTTCAAACTAAACACAAATATAATGTCAGAATGAATGGCATGATGTAGGAATCTTCAAAAGTAGGAAATTAACTTTTAATGGCTATGACGCATTTAACCACCTAATCGTGCTTCTTGACATATTACATGTGTTCAACAGGTCTAAATGTTTGTTTGTACTTGGTTTCTGATGCATCTCGTTACAGTCTCCAATAGTCAGCCAACATGGATGGATTCCCGTTGCCATGATACTGTTTTTCCATGGTGGCATTTTCCTGGGGAAACTTTCACCATGTTGGTCACCAAATGCACCTAGATTTTTGGGAAAGAAGTCCAAGTGCGAATGCAGAAAATGAATCTTCAGTGATAGGTTGTGCTTCATGGTCTTATATGCTGTAAGAAGTTTGTCAACCAGCTGAATGTAATTGAGTGTTCTATAGTTGCCAAGAAAATTCTCACAAACATCTTTGCATACTTTCCAGGTGATTTTTCTCTGGCCTCACTAACAGGTCTTTTCCCCACTTATCTTAATGATATATCTGATTTGCGGACCAACAAAAATGCCTTCCTTAACCTTGGCTTCAAATTATTCTTGGATATATCCATCACAAACAATGAAAACCTTCACCTTCTTGTTCTTTGCTTTTAAAAAAGTTTTCATCATTATGAGTTTTATGTGAAGGAAAAGTAAAAAATATCTTTGTTGGGTCAAACGTGGTTGATGTGCCACGTTTTTTCTATCCTAGAACCAGTGGTATCATTCAATTTTTTTACTACCGATTCTGTGGGCGTGGCTTAGTGGGCATGGCGGGTGTGTGAGGGAAAGGATATTGTAAAATCTCCATTCCCACCACACTCCAGGGGAAGGATACTGCAAAATCCCCATTTCCTCCTGATCAGCTGGGACTCAGGAGGAAGAGAATAAATGGGTTCTATTACCTGTTCTCCAAACTACTCAAAATTTCCGCTACCGGTTCTCCAAAACTGGTTAGACCTGATGAATACCACCTCTGCCTGGAACCAAATTCTTTTGATATTGCCATTTCTTATTAATGTAACAGATACCAAGTAACAGATTAACAGGGTCTAGTCCAACCCCCGCTCAAGCAGGAGACCCTACACCATTTCTGACAAATGGCAGTCCAATCTCTTGAAGCTTCAAGTAATGAAGCTCCCCACAACTTTAGAAGGCAAAACTGTTCCATTGGTTGATCGTTCTCACTGTCAGAAAGTTCCTCCTTATTTCAAGGTTGAATCTTTGGTCAGTTTCCATCCATTATTCCTTATCTGGTCTTCAGGTGCCATGGAAAATAGCTTGATCTCCTCTGTGGCAACCCCTCAAATATTGGAACACTGCTATTATGTCTCCCCTGGTTCTTCTCTTCACTCTGCACAGCCATGCACAGTTCCTGCAACCGTTCATCGTACATTTTCGTCTCCAGTCCCCTAATCATCCGGGTTGCTCTTCTCTGCACTTTTTATAGAGTCTTGACATCTTGTTTATAGTGTGGTGACCAAAACTGGATGCAGTACTCTAGGTGTGTTCTTACTAGGGCTTTATAGAATGGTATTAGTACCTTACTTGATCTTGATTGTATCCCTCTGTTAATGCAATTTAGGATTGCGTTGGTGTTGTGTGTGTTTGTTTGTCTGTCTCTGTGTGTATGTGTGTGTGTATGTATGTATGTATATGTATGTTGCATTTATATATGTGTATATATGTTACATTTTTGCTGATCTGTTTAATAGATCTAGTATAGATCTAATAGATCTAGTATAGATCTATTTAAAGCTATTTAGCTCTCTCGGGGAATGTTTTTTTTATTGTTTTCAGAAAAAAAATTGTTTTTAGGAAATGTTTCTTTTATTCATTGTTTTCAGAAAATGTTTTTTAATTGTTTTTAGGGAATGTTTTTTTATTTATTGTTTTAGGGAATGTTTTTTTTATTTATTATTTTCAGAAAATGTTAATTACAAGAAATGTTATTGCTTTTTGGAAATGTTTTATTTGTGATGCAATATGTTGCTTTTAAGTGTGCCGGTTGGTGCATTGTTTGAGAGATTTTGTGTGTTTCTCTAGTGAATTCAGTCTCCGTTTTGTGTACTTATTTTATTCTTATTTAAGTAGTAAGTGCACAAAATAATACATTTCCTTTTTTATATCTTCTTTTTGTAGGTCATTCATTGGGGCAAATAATTCAGTGACATCAACTTGGCCACTCCCACCCGGTCACGTGACTGCTGAGCCACACCCACAAAACAGGCCACACCCACAGAATAGGTAGTAAAAAAATTTGAAACCCACCACTGCTGGATATAGGTGCCCTGATCCCCTCATGATTGGTCTAGATTGGGTGTGATGGCCTAAGACTATTAGAAGTTCTATCTGGAATCACATATAGATATGTATGTACAACATTAATAAAAACACTGTTTCTGTCTGTCTGTCGGTTTCTGTGTGTATTTTTAGCCCATCATCCTTACCTGGCATTGTGCTGTAAAGGCTGCACATAAATTTGTTGCATCATATATTTCTTGCACTTTTTGAAATTATTATTACACTATTTGAAATTTACTACTTTCTTTGCTAATCCAAACTTTTGCCATCACTTCCTCTCACTCCTGTATCTTTGCTACTGTCACTTTTTCGACACACACACCCTCCCTCTATCCTTCCTGGGTGAGCCTTTGCAAATGGTTTTGCTGGACTCTGGAGAGAAGTGTCTTGCTTGCCGCTAATTTTTCATCTTGAGACCTGGTGTGTTGGGATTCAATGACATCTTTATAGCAATTTTCACTAAATGGTGAGAAATAGGTCAGGAATAGTCCTCCCTTTCTTCCCTCCTTCCCAGAAAATGCCTATGAAATCTATCATTCTACTCCATTTCTTGCCTTTTAAGATTGATTATTGTGTGTCTGCATGAAATCTAAATATTTTGGAACACCTGGATAAGCCAAAATGCCTGTCTGAAGAAGGTGAGCTGAGAAGAGTTGGGTGGAGGGAGACTTGGACTTCTCTCTTTTCCATCTCTTTGGATTCCTAACACACACACACACACACACACACACACACACAAACACACCAACCAGCTGCTGTCTCTCCACTGTAATTTATCTCCCTTTTCCTTTAAACAGAAAAATGCATTCATCTTTGCATTTAGCTTTCTTTCCCTACAGGCTCAAGTGTAAAATTGTTCTGAAATTATTGCTGCAATGTTATCTCCATTTGCTTCCCTGTTACACATTTATATGTGAAGTAAGTGAATGTTGATCAGGAAATATATTGTAACCTAGGTTTTCATTGATTAGAACTGACTTCAGCAAAGGTGAGCCTAAGCTACAGTAAATCTAAATAGTTATAAATGTGGATCATTGTCTACTAGCTGCTGATCCAAATTGTCAACATGATTTTTGAATTTGTTCATTGTACAAAATTATTTTTGTGGGCGTATTTCTTTAGAAGCAGTAACATTTGTGCTGGTAATAAGGAACATGTTAATTTGATTTGTATGTTAATATAAAACTGGGCAATTTACAATCCCAAACTTATATGCAAAATGGAATGCAGCTAAATAATAAAATCCATACACTGTGATGTGGTTTCTACTCAAGCATATAGATAGATAGATAGATGATAGATAGATGATAGATAGATAGATAGATAGATAGATAGATAGATAGATAGATAGATATAGAGAGATAGAGATGGAGATATATAAATACACACACACACACACACACACAGAGGGAGAGGGAGAGAGAGAGAGAGAACAATACACAGATATCATTTTTAAGGGATTTGTGTATAAAAATTTATATTTCAAAAATCTGCATAGTGAAAATTATTATATTGTGTAAAACCTTGTACATAGGAAATGTACCCAAATATATATATGCTAAGAAATATTCATATTAAAATGGGTCCATTTTTTATTTCAAAAATTATACATTAATGTCAAAAGAGAAAAGGACACTCCAAAAAGTTAATTAGAATGTAATCATAATCAAATCATTCTTATCATACATATGATTCCTTCCTAATTAATATATCTTCGGTGTTTCCCAACATATGAACAAATTGCCTAAAATCATCTACCTGGCTTCTGTTATTTTGTTTAAGGGTTGGTGAGGGAATGTATATGTAATTACTAAATAATTCCCCTTCATGGATTACTGCCTAGTCATGGCAAAGGGCCTTACGTAGCTCAATGAAGGTATGAGCTATGCTGTGCAGGGCCACCCAAGACGAACATTCATAGCAGAGAGCTCTGACAAAACGTGATCCACTGGAGAAGGAAATGGCAACCTACTCCAGGATCTTTGCCATGAAAATCCTATGTACAGCAGTATCCATGGGCTCGCGATGGGTCGGACAAGACTTCGCAGCTAACAACAACAACACTAAATAAGCATGAAATCAGTAAGATTTTTAAAAGGTAAACATTCCCCTCGTACATATGTGCTAGTCGTTTTTGATTCTAGGGGGTGTTGTTCATCTCCATTTCAAAGCTGAAGAGCCAGCACTATCCAAAGACATCTCTGTGGTCATGTAGCGGCATGACTAAACACCAAAAGCGCATGAAACGCTGTTAGTGGTCCCTGTTTTTCTACTTGCCTCTTTACATGCTTTCGAACTGCTAGGTTGGCAGAAGGTGGGACAAGTAACGGAGCCATGTGCAATGCCATCTCCAAACAGATACAGCTATATCTTAATTATGTGGGGTTTCTTTATGTGGAAAAATAAGATTTTATTAGCTGTGTCCATGTGTTTGTTGTCAAATCTCTCCCTCCCCCCACCTCTCTCTTCCAGGTCAACTCACTTAATTGGAGGAATGGATACGATGTACAAGGGATATGAGCTCCTGAACTGAAGGTGAGATATGAATGTAAATGTATAAAGAGTGTAAAGAGAGGTTTGTTAGACATTGGACAGGAAAGGACGTTGAATAGTCAAGAAAAAAGGGCGGTGGTGGGGGAACTGGAGTGTTGTTGCATTTCTCCTTTCTTACGTACTAAATTTTGCTGCAGTTTTCTGTCTTTCCCTAGCCAAAACATTGGACCCTACCCATTCTGGAACTGGAAAAAAGATTCTGGCAGGCTCCTGGCATTATTTGATGTTCATTGACTTTTCATTGTGTCATGCTGCCCAATTTTCTGTAGCCAGATTAAGGTTTTCTGCCTGCAATATTCAGTTTGCACAGAGTAGGATTCTGTTTTACATTCACAAATATAATATGCGTTTTGGGATTAATGGAGGTATAAGTGTTGCTGAGGGTCTTTGAAAATGGCTACCTAACTGGACAAGGATTAGGGGGGCAGGTTTTGTATCATTAGAAAAGAAAGGCAATGTACATACAGGAAATGCCTGATATGAAAAGGGAAATCTTAGCACTTCCCTAACTACATCCTTTGGTGGGCAGGATGGCTCTGTGGTTAGAGACACTGAGATTGTCAGCTGGAAAGCTGACAGTCGAGGTCTGAGACCAAGCACTGTGTAATGGGTTGAACTCCCATCCTTGTCCCAGCTCCTGCTCACTTAGCAGTTCAAAAGAATGCAAATGTAAGTAGATGAGCAGGTTCCACTTCGGTGGGAAGGTGACAGCATTCTGTGCAGAGCTGGTATTCTGCCGGTTTGCCCCAGTTCAGGCAAACTGTTAGTGGCAGCTGAGGGAGGCTCTGCCCACCTGCCCAGATGTCACCATGGGCACTCTGTGCATGCACAGAAGGTTCTGCACATGCACAGAAGTGCTGTGCACGAGCAAACCAAGTGCGCACATGTGTGCTCCCAGTTCCGAACTGGCAGCAAAAGTAAGAAAAAACCATTACTGATTATAATATCCTTTGTGGGATTAATGGAGGTATAAGTGTTGCTAAGGATCTTTGACAGTGGCTACCTAACTGGCACCTGTATTCAAACAGCACTTCAAGTATGGGAATCAGTTGATCATGATGGATTCAGTCAGTTGTTTGAACCGAATTCCTTCTGTGTGTCATTACTTGTTCTAGTGTGCAGAGACAGTGAACATGGAAACCTCATGGGAAAATAGTAACCAAAGCTATGAAGGAGAATTCATCTTGCTGGGAGTGGGAGACAGGCCACGCTTGGAGATGTTGCTGTTTGTCTTAATCCTGGCATTCTACTTGATGAGCCTCTTCGGCAACACAACCATCATTGTGGTGTCGAGACTAGATCCAGGGCTCCATACCCCCATGTATTTCTTCCTCAGCAATCTTTCCTTCCTTGACATCTGCTTCACCACCAGCATTGGGCCACAAATGCTGGTCAATTTCTGGAGAGCAAGAAAGACCATCCCTTATGGTGCCTGTGTGGCTGAGTTGTACATTGGTGTTGCTCTGGGCTCCGTGGAGTGTATTTTGTTGTCTGTCATGGCCTATGATCGCTATGCCGCTATCTGTCATCCACTGCACTACACTACCACTATGAGCCACTCTCGGTGTATAACCATGGCTGCTGTCTCCTGGATCAGTGGCTTCAGCCATTCACTAATTCATACAGTGATGAGTCTTAGGCTTCCACTGTGTGGGCAAAATCGAGTGGATCATTTTTATTGTGAGCTTCCTGCCTTTCTTAAATTGGCTTGTGTTGACACTTTGCTTAATGAGGCTTTGGTGCTTTCTGGCAGTGTGGTGTTGCTTATAGTACCAGTTAGTCTCATCACGGTCTCTTATGGCTATATAGCAACTGCAGTGCTGAGAATCCGCTCAGCTGAGGGCAGGAAGAGGGCCTTCAACACCTGTTCCTCCCATTTGATAGTGGTCTGGTTCTTCTTCGGCACAGCCATCTTCAGTTTAATGAAGCCTCGCGCTACTTCCTCCAGTGTTGAAGTCAAGCTGATTTCCTTTTTCTATGTCTTTGTCACCACCATGCTTAACCCATTGATCTACAGTCTAAGGAACAAAGAGGTGCATAAAGCTCTCCAAAAACTAATAAAGAAGAAATAAACACACAATTCAAAGGTGGATTTGAACATTCAACAGAAATACTCTTTATCTGTTATTCTTCCAGCAGTTTTGAGAGCACCTCTCTTTCTCTTTATTCCTAATAAAATTGTATCATATCTAGATACCACAGCAGTACACAAGACTGTAAATTAAAGAGTATATAAGTCCCCAAACCGACAGTAAGAACTTACTTTCTGAAATCTACTTAGCTTATTGTGGACAACACACTTCCATCTTTTATCAACTAAGTCTCTTGATATCTCACACATTTGGATCCGATGTAATTTCTAGATTTTTATAAAATGATCCATGATAGGATGCATATTTTTGTGCTTAGCAACCAAACATCTATAAGATATTCCCAACAGTGTTCAAGAAGTACAATCTTTGTTGCCCAGTGTAAGCAATTAATGAAAAAAGTAAAAGTAGCAATAAAATATAAAAAATCTACATCAATAGATATATTGTATATATTATTAAAATGCTCAGGAGAGTATTCGTTCACCTGCCTTTTACTAGCATATGAACTTACTGTGACATCCCATTCCTAATCCATAGGGTTCAATATGACGTCGATCCACCCTTTGCAACTATAACAGCTTCAACTCTTCTGGGAAGGCTGTCCACAAGGCTTAGGAGTGTGTTTATGAGAATTTTTGACCATTCTTCCAGAAGCGCATTTGTGAGGTCACACACTGATGTTGGACAAATTTACGTGGCCTACCATTTCATGGCTGAGTTGCTGTCATTCCCAAACACTTCCACGATCTTATAATACAGCTGACAGTTGACTGTGAAATATTTAGAAGCGAGGAAATTTCACGACTGGATTTGTTGCACAGGTGGCATCCTATCACAGTTCCACGCTGGAATTCACTGAGCTCCTGAGAGCGACCCATTCTTTCACAAATGTTTGTAAAAACAGTCTGCATGCCTTGGTACTTGATTTTATACACCTGTGGTCATGGAAGTGATTGGAACACTTGATTCTGATTATTTGGATGGATGAGCAAATACTTTTGGTAATATAGTGTATAATGACTAATGAGAAGACCTGTTTGTAGATACTGATTTGGAAATGAGTTCCACCCTGCTACTAATGGGGTGGCCAAAACAACCAACTTGATGGTGGAACAGTATCTACACTGCTGTCAGGGTTCAAAATAACATCCAAAATTAAATCAGAGTCCAAGGCAAAGTATTGTTCAAAGTTCCAATTTATTGAGAGAGCCATGTTGGCACATCTGGGAAAACCCGAATCTGAAAGCTTCTTGGTTTTCCCCACCCAATTGAAAGTTCAAGCTCTTGCCCCCACACCCACCAGTCCATCATGTGGTCCAATCTATCACTGCCACGTTGGCATTTCCATCCATCCAGTTGCAGTCAGGTGCAGAGGTACCCAGACGAAGGATGACCTTGGCAATCTAAAAGGAATTTTATTTTGGTTACATCACATCCTACTCCTTACTATCCCCCCCTGTTTCCCCACTACAGAAACAGCACAGTAGATAGAGGTGTGGTAGGCCAAAGATCCAAAAGGAACCTGGTTGCCGGCCTGACAGCTGCTATGTTAAGTACCAGCAGACTGACTGGGGCAATTCATTGAGATGGAATACAACACAATGCATAGCGGTACTGGGTTTACGCCCTTCCAAATCATGACGGGAACTGAATTTTTCCTGATATCTGAGTGTCCTCGAGAAGTCCCTGCAGACAAAGGACTGCGTGACTGGATGGCAAGCATGTAGCTGGTGTGGAAGAATACCAAGCAGGCCTTGCAAAACTCGGCAGAAGCCTATAAAGTTCAAGCTGATAAGAAATGTAGGGCCAGGTCCCATTTAAAGTAAGGGAGCAAGAGTACCTATCCACAAAATAGCTTAGGCTCAAAGTACCCAATAGGAAGTTAGGCCTAAAGTTTCTAGGGCCCTCCCCAATTGTATGGGTTATCAATCCTGTTACAGTGGAGCTCAAAGTGCCCCCGCTTCTTGGTAAGAACCACCCAGTGTGCCACAGTAGCCTTTTATGTCCAGTGAGAACAGCAACCATACAGGGGGTCCAAAACAGGTGCCTCTTCCCATCCCGGTGGGTGGGGACTTGTGGGTGGGGACCACCAAATGGCCCAGGGCTGCCATTTGTGTTTCCAGAACATGACAGTGCCAATATTTGGAATACAATTTGTGGTAATAGAATGTAGACTGGATGGAAAGTCCATAAGAGGACAAAAAATGCCCCAATCCCGTCAGGTTTGGTCTAGGTTGGGTGTGGTGTAAGGTGACCAGACGTCCCCTTTTGGTGGGACAGTCACGATTTTCCACAATTTGCCCCGCATCCCGCGTCGTCGTTAAAAAGTCCTGATTTTTCATTTTTGGCGCATTACAGCTCACTCACTCCCCCGCCCATCCGCACTAAGCCAGCCCAGCCTGCCGCTCACTGATTGGCTGGAGTCTAGCCAATCAGTGAGCGGGCTGGGGGTGAAGCATTTAAATTTAAAAGCTTCGCGCTGCTTGAGTCTGACCTCCATTTCGCCTTTGCCTTCCAGGAGCTTGCTGCTTCCCCATCAGGTAAGCAACTAAGCCCCAGCAGTGGGACTCAGGAGGTTTCTGGTGGGCAGCAGCAGCCTAGCTTTTGCAAGGGAAGGCCTTCTGGTGGGCGGTGGCAGCCTAGCTTTCGCAAGGGAAGGCCTTCCCTTGCAAAGGTCTTCCCTAGTGAAGCCGTGGGCTAACAGTAACTGCTGCGGCCTAGCTTTCACAAGGGAAGGCCTTTCCTTGCAAATGTCTTACCTAGTGAAGCCGCGGGCTAACAGTAACCGCTGCGGCCTAGCTTTCACAAGGGAAGGCCTTCCCTTGCAAAGGCCTTCCCTAGCCTAGCCGCGGGCTGGCAGTAACCGCTGCGGCCTAGCTTTCCCAAAAACTGTGGGCTTACAGTGAAGGCGGCCTAGCTTTTCCCCCAGCCCCCCCTCCAGACCTGCTTAGTGACCCTAGCCTTGTTGTCCCTCCACAGTCCAGTCCAGTGTCTTACCTGTTCCTGCTGCCTCTCTGCCTGCCTGCTCCGTGTTGCTTCCATCCATCACTGCAAGGATCCATCGCATCAGAGTTCTGCTGATTCTGTCTGCTGGTAAGTGACCCAGGTTTTTTTCTTTTATTTTTTTAATGTATTTTAAAATAATATTTATTGTGCATAGGATTTTTTAAAATAGTTTTATTCTGTGTGGATTCTTTTTTTAAATTGTCTTAGACTATTTAAAAAAAGATTCTATCCAAAATAAATTAAAATAAACCATTTTTAAAAATGCTATATTGTGCATAGAATTTTTTAAAATGCTTTATTTTAATTTATTTTTGATAGAATCTTTTTTTAAATAGTCTAAGACAATTTAAAAAAAGAATCCACACATAATAAATTGAAGTAAAACATTTCAAACTATTCCACACAGAATAAATTGAAGTAAAACTATTTTATAAAGTCTATGCACATTACATTTTAAAGTATTGAGCATAGAATTTTTAAAAATAGTTTTACTTCAATTTATTCTGTGTGGAATAGTTTGAAATGGTTACAGTGTAAATTATTGCTGGTGTAATACTTAACAATGGTTTTTAAGGACTTCTTTTATTTATAGAATATCTTTTTTAATTATTTTGGGGGGAATTTTATTTTTTAATTGTTTATAAAATATATTTACTACAAGAAATGTTCCTTTTTGCAAATGTTTTCTTTGTGATGCAATATGTTCAGACCAGGTTTATGTGTCTCAAAGTGGCTGCTATTCTATGGGCAGGCCAGGTTGGTGCAAGGCAGCTTTGCCAGATTTAGTGTGTTTCACCCTCATTGAATTTTATATCGTATAAAATCGTATAATTTTAATTTTTTTACATTATTAACATAATGAGTAAGAAAAGAGGATGCAAATTCAACGATGATATAAGAAGTGAATTTCCTTTTCTTAAAAAAACCAAAAGCGATCACATGGTAAAATGTGAGAAATGTAATGGTGAATTTTCTATTTCGCACGGCAGGAAGAATGATATTTCAAAGCACTTGGACTCACAGAAACATAAAAGATATTTAGATACTGCTGCATCTTCCTCCAAAATACAGGAATTTTTTCGGAAAACAACTTATGGAGATGAAGAAAAGAAATTAGCATTAGCAGAAGGACTTATGTCTTTTCATGCTATTAATCACAATCATTCCTTCAGATCTATGGACTGTACATCACAAGTTGTCAAAAAGTTATTCAACAAAAAATTTGCCTGTGCTAGAACAAAATCCGAGGCAATTGTGTGTAATGTGCTTTCCCCATATGCATTTTCAGAATTAAACAAAAATCTAGAGAAAATTAATTTTATATCCATATATTCTGACGCATCTAATCATAAGGATATAAAATTATTTCCAACCATTATTAGATTTTTTTAATTCGGAAACTGGAATACAAATTAGAATTTTAGATTTTGTTTCTTTGCCCAGCGAAACTTCTGAAATAATTTTCAGTTCCATTATTAATATTTTGGAACAAAACAATTTTAAACATAAAATAATTGCATATTGTAGAGACAACACGAACGCAAATTTTGGAGGAAAAGCGAGAAGAGGTACAAATAATATTTTTTATAAATTAAACAAAAACCTTAATCAAAACATTATTGGTGTTGGTTGTGCAGCGCACATAATACATAACGCCATTCAAAGAGCTGCTGACTTGTTGCCCATAGATGTGGAAAATATTGTTGTTAAAATATATTGTTATTTCTGTAGCATAATATGCTACATTATAGACAAATGGAGTTTGCTTTAAGAATAAGAGGTTTGCGTGAAAACAGTCAGGAGAATTTGAAACAGATTCTCTCAGAAGCCTTTGATAATCTGTTGGGAAGGCCAGGGGGGAATTATGATTGGCAAATTGATAAGATAGGAAGTAGGAGAGAGGTAGAAGAGGGAGATGTATGGAGAGCAGAAGAGCTAATAATGGGTTTTTATTTTTGGGGGGTGTTGATGACAAGAGGAACTGATGTGATCATTATTTGTTACTATATGATACTGGCTATGTATAGTATACATGTGATTGTATGTTGTGAAAATGGAAATTAAAAATATGTTATATATATATGTGTGTGTGTGTGTGTGTGTGTGTGTGTTATATTTGTGCTGATAAATAAATAAAGGGTGACTAGTATAGATCTCATCAGCCAGCCATAGCCTTACTAGTCTCCCTTTATTTATTTATCAGCACAAATATAACACAAAATGTGTAATAAAGGCAACAGTAAAAATATTGGGTTTCTGTCATGATGGACTCTTGTGACGAGCCGATTGACAGATAGTGGAAGCTGTTAGCTTCCTGCCATAAATAAATAAAGGGAGACTAGTGTAGATCTATTTCAAGCTATTTAGCTCTCATCAGCTAGCCATGCCCTTACTGGGATTCGAACCTGTGCTGTATTGCATCTTAGGCAAACATCTTAGCCACTAAGCCACAGGTCTCCTCCTTATCAGCTGAAGCCAGGGAAGAAGGTATATATTTAGAGTCACAACCCCTGGTAAGCCCCAATTATGGGAGGAAGCTAACTGCTTCCATCATCTGTCAATCGGCTCATCACAAGAGTCCATCACGACAGAAACCCAATATTTTGAGTCATCCGGGGGGCGGAGCCTGTTGCCGAGGAGGGCTCAACCGAGCTCCTCTCAGAGATCTGGTCTGTATATCTAAATAAGATCATAGATATCACCCCTTTTTGGCTATAAAGGGGCAGGGAGTAGCTCTGTGTGCTAGGGTCTATTCGTAATTCACAGCCTTTCTCTTTTTTTTTGGCTGTGGACAGAGATTAGATCCAGCGTGAGCGGAGCTTTTATCTCCAGCCAGTTCTTCTCAGCTGCTTTTTTTGCAGCCCCAGACAGGCGACCCCCCCCCCAGGACAAAGCAAAGTTGTTTGAAGCTAGGATTAATACGGGCGGGTCCCACTCCTGTGAGATTTATGCTTTTATTACTATCTTAAATACCAGCACCATTTGTCTTAGAGGCTTCTTTGTTTAAACGGACTTCAAAATGGCGATTTCTCTCCGTTGGTGACTGATAGGGGATGTACGTAGCCGGTTTTACCTTCCTGCAGACCGCTCCTTAACAAAATAATTTTTTTTGTTTTTTTTGGAAACAGAGGGGAGCGAAAGCACTGTTTATTTGTTTATTTATAATGGCACCTAGGTCAAAATCGAAGCGTCTCTCTACAAATGTGCCTAAAGAATCTATGAATGAACTTAAAGAAGTTACACTGGAATCGCAGTCCTTGTCTCCTACGCCCTCTACTGGAGAATTCTTAACACAGGAATTTTTCTTTCAAATGTTTAATGATTTTAAACAAGAAATTAAGGAATTTGTATTGGAGCTATATGGTGATTTAAAGTCTAAAATTGACCAAATGAAGGCGAATACATTTGCAGCCGTGTCTGCCCTGTCAGATTATACCGCTGAAATAGAGAATAAATTGGAAAGCTTGTAGGAGGCTAATTCTAATTTGACTACTAATATTCAAATATTACAACAAAAAATTAGAGACACTCAAGAACAGCTCGTTATGATAAACTTTAATAAGAAGGCATTCGCAATAAGAGTCAGAGGATTCCGCGAAAAGGAGCGAGAGAATCTGAAACAGACCTTTGTTGAAGCCCTCAGCCATGCGGTGGGAAGCCCGGGACTTAACTTTGATTGGCAGATTCGGAAAATCTATCGCCAGAATTCGTTGGTAGCGGAACAGCGACAGCTCCCGAGGGACATAATTATATATTTCTCCACAAAAGAATCCAGAAACGCGATCATGCAAAAATTTTACAATAATAGTTTGAGAGTTGATGGCCAGGACTTGATTGTCTTCAAAGAAATACCTTTCCAGATGTTGAGAGCAAGAAGAGACTATGCTTTTTTAACTAAAGAGCTTAGAAATCAACAGATTCAATATAGATGGGAGGCCCCAGCCGGCATTACGGTCACATTTGAGAATCAAAGACTTCGTCTCAATTCTGTTTCGGAGGCTCGAGATTTCTATTACAAGACTTTGAAGGCGGGACTTCCTGATTCACTTGGAAAAGAGGAGAGACAAGCCGAAGGAGAAGGCAAGCAACAGACCACATGGCTGCAAGATGGAGGGGGTAGCTCCCCCTCCCTCGGAGAAGCAGAAAAGCGGAGTTCGAGGATTTAGACATTCTAAAATATTCGCCAAAGTTGTGGATTGAATGGGGGTTTGCGACCTCTCTCCGGTAGAAAAAGCGGAATTTATTGGTGGGGTGATACTGAATGTATATATGTAAAATGCATGCAGAATGATTTACGCTGTTTAAATCTTGTTAGAAGGGAAAGTTTGAAGAGATTATTTTAAAATAGAAGGTAAACTGATTCTTGTTGAAACTATTATTTGAATATGTGGAATGATCTATGCTATTTAATTTTTATTAGAAGGGAAAGCTTGGTGAAATTATTTTGAGCTAGATTTTAAACTAATGCCTGCATAAATTTGATAGTGGTAAATATCAGAGAAGCAAGGGATGAGGGTAAAATGCATGCGGAATGATTTACGTATATTGGTGGGGTGATACTGAATGTATATATGTAAAATGAATGCAGAACGATTTATGTTGTTTAAATTCTGTTAGAAGGGAAAGCTGGATGAGATTATTTTAAAACAGAAGGTAAACTGATTCTTGTTGAAAGTATTATTTGAATATGTGGAATGATCTATGCTATTTAATTTTTATTAGAAGGGAAAGCTTGGTGAAATTATTTTGAGCTAAATTTTAAACTAATGTCTGCATAAATTTGATAGTGGTAAATATCAGAGAAGCAAGGGATGAGGGCAAAATGCATGCGGAATGATTTACGTTGTTTAAATCCTATTAGAAGGGAAAGCCGGTCGGGATCATTTTAAAGTAATACTTGATCCACTCTGCTTAAATTTTACTAAGAAGGGAAAGTTTGGTCAGATTATTTTGAATTACTGTTTGAAATTAAGGTTAAGAAAGATTATTTACGCTGTTTAAATCCTATTAGAAGGGAAAGTTTGATTATTCTTCTGTAAAGTAATATCTGAATATGTGGAATGATCCACGCTGCTTAAATTTTACTAGAAGGGATTATTTTTGAGCTAGATTGTATATTGATGTCTATACAAATTTGGATAAATGTTTATCTGAATACAAGGTTAAGGAAGAGGAATGGGAGAGTCTACAGGAGGTCGGGGTAAATAACAAAGAAGCAAGAGACGAGAATAAAATATAGATAGAATGACTTATACTATTTAAGCATAGATAAAGATGGGGGCTGAGCTTAACACAAAGAGTTTCTTTTTTTTTTTCTTTTTTCTTTGTTCTTTTCTTTTTTTTTTGTTTTTTTTTTCCTCTTAATATATTACTTTTATTTTTAATCCATACGAACATAAGATACTTTAGATAGAAGGCAGTGCCAGGTGTGGGCCCTGGGAAGTCAGGAGGAGTAGGGATGGGGATTTAGGGGGGGTGGGTGGGTGGGTGTTAATATAGTCTCAATAAGAACAAGAATGGACTTATATACGGTTGTTCTTTTTCCCCCCCTTTTTTTTCTCTTTTCTTTCTTTATATTTTTTTTCCTTGGTTTATTTTACTTTTTATCAGATTATAATAAACAACACTTGAATAAAGGAATACACCAAGGAGGGAGGTAGAGGGAAAGAGGAGGGAGGAGTAAGGAAGGAGTAAGGGGAATGTAAGGAGGGCGTGTTGGGAGTAAGGGGAGAAGGAAGGTTTGAGGGGAAAGGGAAGTAGGAGGGGAGCGTTAGAGGGAGGAAAGGAAAGTTGGAGGGGGTAGATGGGGTGTATGGAGGATGGAAGTGTCAGGTGGGGTTGTGAATGATGAGTTGTGTTTTCTTTTTTATTTTTTTTATTTTTTTTTTATTTTTTTTCTTATAGCAAATACCCTGTATATAAGTGATTGTAAAATGGAATGTGAAAATGAATAAAATATATTTAAAAAAAAAAAAAGAAACCCAATATTTTTACTGTTGCCTTTGTTATATTTGTGTTTTTTTTATTTGTGCTGATAAATAAATAAAGGGAGACTAGTATAGATCTATTTCAAGCTATTTAGCTCTCATCAGCTAGCCATACCCTTACTGGGATTCGAATATATATATATCGGTATATATATATTCTTATTTGTGTAGTATTTGTGCTGATAAATAAATAAAGGGAGACTAGTATAGATCTATTTCAAGCTATTTAGCTCTCATCAGCTAAATAGATCTATACTAGTCTCCCTTTATTTATTTATCAGCACAAATACTACACAAATGTAACAAAGGCAACAGTAAAATATTGGGCTTTCTGTCTGGATGGTCTCTTGTGGCGATGGACAGACAATGGAAGCAGTTAGCTTCCTCCCATAATTGGGGCATACCAGGGGTTGTGACTTTAAATATATATTCTTATTTCTATATATACACTGTGTGCATTGAAATGCTTAAATAATTTTGTGAAACTGCGGAAGTCGAATATCAGAAAATACTTGGATACAGTAAAACGCGCTAGTTAGCTCTTTTGCCAGCTGTCGAAAGAATTTTGAAAATATACAATCCTTTGAAATCCTACTTTCTATCACAGGATAAATGTCCTAGAATTTTAGAAGAGTTTTTTGAAAAAGAATCTTCAAAAATTTGGCTAGAGTTTGTACACAATCAAGCAGCTCTTTTTCAAAATGCTATAAAACTTATTGAAGGTGACAAAATTTTGGTAATCAAAGTAGCAAATGAAGTTAATAATTTAAAATGTCAGTATCAAGAGCGGTTAGAAAATATTTTTATTCCGTTAACTATCGGTAATAGTATAAGCCAGCTAGAAGAACAAGGTGCAATAAATCGTGCAGATATCATGAATCACATTAAAAAGTTCTATAGTAACTGCATAGATTTATTTAGAAGAGTGGACGGTACATTACAATGATATTGAACATTTTCACTGGGTTGCATTAAAACAAGAACTTAATTGGAATGATGTGCAAAAATCATTCGATCATATTACTCAAAATTTCCCATATAGTAATATTTCTGAAAATGATCTTTTTGATGAGATATCATTATTAAAAAAATATATTGATAAGGAAAAGGTTAAATCTTGGGCATCAGCAAAAATCACAATAGAGAACAAATGGTTAGAAATATTTCATCATTTTGAAACAAACCATATTCCATAGAATAATGCACTAAAAATTGTGGAATACGCGCTGTCCTTACCAGGAACTAATGCTGTGACTGAACATGTTTTTTCTACGGTAAATAAAGTGTGGACATCATAAAAATCACAATTAAGTGTTGAGACATTGAAAGCCATTTTATGTGTGAAATATAATTTAACAAATTCTTGTGAAAAATTTCATGACCTTTTAAACAACGACAGCAATCTACTAAAAAAAAATCACTCAAGTGAGAAATATGCCAAAGAATAAAATAATACTGTACATACTTTTTGTAAATATATTTAATAAATATAAATGTAAATAAATGTATTATATTTGTAAATTGTAGTTATGTTGAAATTATATATATATATATAAGATTTTTTACAACCCCTGGTAAGCCCCAACTATGGGATGAAGCTAACTGCCTCCATCATCTGTCCATCGGCTCGTCACAAGAGTCCATCAGGACAGAAACCCAATATTTTTACTGTTGCCTTTGTTATATTTTGTGTGTGTTTTTTTATTTATTTGTGCTGATAAATAAATAAAGGGAGACTAGTATAGATCTATTTCAAGCTATTTAGCTCTCATCAGCTAGCCATACCCTTACTGGGATTTGAACCTGGGCTATATTACATCCTAGGCAAACTTCTTAGCCATTAGGCCACAGGCTCTTATCCGTTATCAGCGAAGCCGGGGTAAAAAATCTAATAGATACCTTTCACCCTGGCTTCGCTGATAACGGATAAGAGGATAAGAGCCTGTGGCCTAATGGCTAAGAAGTTTGCCTAGGATGTAATATAGCC
This sequence comes from Thamnophis elegans, assembly GCF_009769535.1. Classification (NCBI taxonomy): domain Eukaryota; kingdom Metazoa; phylum Chordata; class Lepidosauria; order Squamata; family Natricidae; genus Thamnophis; species Thamnophis elegans. The sequence goes on along the minus strand of NC_045542.1, from coordinate 146,945,518 downwards.
CAGGTTCAAAGCCCAGTAAGGGTATGGCTAGCTGATGAGAGCTAAATAGCTTGAAATAGATCTATACTAGTCTCCCTTTATTTATTTATCAGCACAAATTAAAAAAAACACTATATATATATATATATATATATATATATATATATATATATATATATATATATATATATATATATATATATATTACAATACTATTTTTGTGTTCTATGAAAATTTTTGTTGCTCCATATAAAAATTTTAATCAAGACCACCACCCCCTCCCCCCCGCCGGTCAATGGTGTCCCTCTTTACCAATCTGAAAATCTGGTCACCTTAATGTGGTGGCCAAAAACATTTTAAACGTTTTATCCAGAATTGAATGTAGATGTGTGTGTACAGCTTTAATAAAAAGAGAAGCAAACAATTGAAGTGTTTCTGTGTGTGGGTTGCCCACCATCCTTAATCTGGTGTCTTGTGCTGCAAAAGGCTGTACGGAAATTTGTTCCATCATACTGTTGCAATAGCAAATACTATTTTCTGGCCCCATTTGATATTTACTCCTTTGTTTGCTGATCCAAACTTTTGCAGATCTTTTCCTCCCACTGCTTAATCATTGCTCCTGTCATTTTTCTGAGCCCTCTCCCCCCCCCTCTATTCTTCCAGGATGAACTTTTCAAAAAATTTCAAGGACTCTACTGAACCCAGGAGGAAAATGATTAGTTTAATGCTAATTGTTCCTATTGAGTGCTGGTGTCCTGGGAATCTTTACTCTATAGCAACTTTCACCACAGGGGGAGAAATAGGCAGGAATATTCATTCCTTTCTCCACTTTCTCCTCACTCAAAATGCTTATAAAGTCTACTATCCTTCAATTTTGCCTTCTCGGGTTGCCTATTGCTTGTGTGTCTGTAGGATATCCTTAAACCTTCTGGAGCACTGCTGACCTGGAAGAGCTAAGATGCTGGGCTGAAGCAGGTGGGCTGATCAGAGATGGAGTTGAGGCTGAAGTTGGGTGGAAGGTGACCTCAGCTTCTTTTTTCCCCATCTGCTTTGATGTTGCCTGTTCAGCACTCCAAATGCTCAACCTGCAAGGTTTCCCTTTCTTTCTTATTTCTTTCTCTCCATTACAATTTCTCACCATTTTTTTAAATGGAAAGATGCATTAATCTTTGATTTTATCTTTATTTCCCTAGAGGATCAAGTGAAAAATAGTCTTGAAATGTTACTGCAATGCTATATCCATTTGCTTAGGAGAAAGACATTCAGTCTTACAATTTTCATGCTGGTCATTGCCTCCATCTTCATCCCTGTTAGCCCACTTCATGTCTTCTTTCCTTTCCTGGACTCTGTGTCCCTATATTTCTCCTCCTGTCTAGTTTCCTAAGTGTTTCAGCCTCAAATCTGTGGAAGACGAAAGTCTTTTCAGAGATCCTCCAGTGATAATTATTTTCACCTGAAAAATGTATCATCTGCTGCTTGACTAGAGGCTGGTTCTTCATAAGAAGTAGAAAAAGAGTCACAGTTAGATTCTTATTTGAGATCATACAGGCATCCAAGATCCTCCAAGCCAACACACCTGGATGAGCCAAGAGGTAGCAACATTTCTCTTGCACAGACACAGGTGAGGATGGGGAGAGGTAATATATCGATTACCTCCTCTTTCTCTCTCTGTCTCTCTCTGTCTCTCTCTGTCTTTCTGTCTGTCTCTGTCTCTCTCTCTTTCTCTGTCTTTCTGCCTGTCTCTCTCTGTCTGTCTTTCTGTCTCTGCTCTTTGTATATCTATGTAATCCCATAATGAGTATTTTTTCTTAATTATGAAAGCATACATTTTCTTCATTTTAGAACTCATTTGAATATTTTTTAGAAATGAATAAACATTCATTTCCCTTCTTCTTTTCATTTAAGTGTGTTGGGGTGGTGTAGGTGGTGAGGAGAATTAATATATAATTTAGGTGACTTTAGGAAAAAGCTTAATGTCAGTAAGTCTTATATCCGGTTAAGTTGACTGCCTTGTGTGATGTCAGTGTCCATACATATTAAATTATATCTTATCCATCTGGGGTTTTCTATGTGGAAAATATTATGTGGTTGTTGTTTTTTTGTGACCTTACACAATCTCTCTCTCTCTCTCTCTCTCTCTCTCTCTCTCTCTCTCTCTCTCTCTCTCTCTCTTGCACACGCACACACACACACGCACACCTGTCATATTTCTATCATGAGTACCACTTTTTCTAAATTATGAAGGCATAATTTTTTTTTGCTTTTAGAACTAATTTGAATATTTTATATATTTTCAATATTTTTGAATGTTCTGTAGACTGAATAAACATTGTTCATGAAATATGCTACAATCTGGCTTTTCTTTGATTACAGCCAAATTCATCACAGGCAAGCTTTTATTTTTTAATAAAATTTCTTAGTCACCCATCTTAGCATACGTGTCTCAGTTGTTCTGGGTCTTTATGTCTGCTGGTCTCTGTTCCAAGTTGTCAGTGTTATTTTTGAATGTATCTGTTTATTTTAAAATGTCACTTTTTAATGGATATATTTCCATTGCAAGCACTGATACTCGTGCTAGAAATATTGACGAAACTAATTTGATTTGTAGTTTATTATTAATTTGCGCAATTTACAGAAGAATGGCCATTGCTGTGAACTCCTGAATAAAAGGTGGGATATGAATGTAATGCATAAATAGTGTGAAAGAGAAAAAATATGATTTGTCCTAATTTTTGGACAGGCAAGACTCCTGGATGGTAAGAGAAAAGGGCAACTGGGGAGGCAGGAGAATGGAGTGTTTTTTCATTTCTCTTCCCTTGCACATTAAAATTTGCTTCAGATTTCTCTTTCTTTGATTCTGTACCTGCTTTGATTCTGTACCTGTTGAAATTCATTCACTATTAAACCCGCAAGAACCTGATCTTCTTTTGTATCTACCTCTCCAGTTTTTAATGCCCTTTGTAATTCCTAGTGATGTAATTATTGCCTTTGGAGATGACATTTTAGCTGTTTCTGAAAACTTTTCTTCATCCTGCAATAAATACTTCAGATAGTGTTATTGTTGAAATCTCTCAGAGTCTAGAGGTTGCGGGACATCAATGCAACAAATAAGTGAATAAATATATCAATAAATATCTCACAGGTGGGGAGAGGATCTAGCAGAACGGACCTAATTGGAACAGCCTTTTTTCACTGTCATAAAGAACCTGGAGGAAGCTTCTGGAGAACCTACTTGTGTAAGACAGGTGATCATATCTTGGAAATGGTGTTGGAAATGAAGGATGCGGTTGATTGACAAAATCTTAGTATATTTAATTGCTGAAATCCTAATAAAACATACGGGATGCTGAGACCTGCCCCCGGCCTCCAGAATTGAAGGTCATGACCAGTGGTGGTATTTAGCTGGACAGGGATGGGTGATCTCCATCACAGAGGGGGTTCCTACTGGTTCATCCGAATAGGTAGTAACTTGGCGGCCTGAGTCGCTGGAAATGGCAGTGACCCAGGCCTAACACGCCCCTGAACCGATTCCCTGGACACTCACCCCTCCTGGGTCACTCCTCACCTCCTCAGCGGCTTCCCTGCCCAAGCTGCCTAAACTCCCTTGCCTGCCTAAACTGCCACATAGTGCCTAACCTGTGCCCCAACTTAGCTGCCTCCTTCTGCCTATAGGTAAGGCTCACTGCCCCCCCACCCCATCTCGGAGCTTGCTGCGCTTCCCCCACCATCTCCACCGGGTTCACAACCTTATCTTCACCCACCCCTTCCAGGATCCCCACAAGCCCCATTTTGGCTCCCAGTGCCAATGGATCAGTGGTGAGTTCCTACCAGTTCAGCCGAACTGGTAATGGTTTGGTGGCCTGGGTCGCTGGAACCGACAGCAACTCAGGCCTGCCATGCCCCCAAACTGGTTCCCCGGGTGGCGCGGATGGTGCTGCGATCTTGTTTTTCAGTTCTGTGCATGTGCAGAACAATTTTAATTGCATTTATGGGCAAATGTGCATGAGCAAGGAGCAAAAGTGCACATGCACTAAACCGGCAGTAATGCCGGCAGCAACCCATCCCTGCAATGGATCTGGTCTTCCAATCATTTCCATAGAGTCTATTAATTAAGCATCAATCTAGGTTACTGGAGAACACATTCAAGCCTCACTCCAAAAATGGGAACCATTTGATCATGCTATCTGTTTTGTACTGGATTCCTTTTTTATGACATTACTTGTTCTAATTATTTAGACAATAAACATGGAAACCATGTGGGGACACAGCAACCAAAGCTTCCAAGGAGAATTTATCTTGGTGGGAGTGGCTGACCGGCCACGCTTGGAGATGTTGCTCTTTGCCCTTCTTCTTGTCTGCTACTTGATGAATCTCCTAGGCAACACAACCATCATTGTGGTGTCGAGACTAGATCCCGGGCTCCACACTCCCATGTATTTCTTCCTCAACAACCTTTCCTTCCTTGACATCATCTTCACCACCAGCATTGGGCCCCGCATGCTGGTGACCTTCTGGAGAAAAAGCAAGGCCATCTCTTATGGTGACTGCGTAACTGAGCTCTGCATCTCCCTTGCTCTGGGCTCTGTGGAGTGCATTTTGTTGACTGTCATGGCCTATGATCGCTATGCCGCTATCAGTCATCCACTGCAGTACACTACCATTATGAGCCCCTCTGTGTGTATCACAATGGCTTCTGTCTCCTGGTTAAGCGGCTTCAGCCATTCACTAATTCAAACAGTGATGACTCTTAGACTTCCGCTGTGTTGGCGAAATCAGTTAGATCATTTCTTTTGTGAGCTTCCTTCCTTTCTTAAATTGCCTTGTGTTGACACTTCCCTCAATGAGGTTTTGTTACTTGCAGGTAGTGTGATGTTCCTCGTAGTACCATTTTGTCTCATCACAATCTCTTATGGCTATATCGCAACTGCAGTGATGAGAATCCAGTCAGCTGAGGGCAGGAAGAGGGCCTTCAACACCTGTTCCTCCCATTTGATAGTGGTCTGGCTCTTGTTCGGCACGGCCATCTTCAGTTATCTGCTGCCTCATTCCAACACCCCTGGTGATCAAGGCAAGATTTTTTCCCTTTTCTATATCTTTTTCACCACCACGTTTAATCCACTGATCTATACTTTGAGGAACAAAGAAGTGCATAAGGCTCTCCAAAGACTATTGATGAAGAAATAAACAAACACATGACTGGAAACTGCATTTGAAGGTTCGACAGGAATAATCTTTGTTAGTTTAGCAATCAGAGGTGAGTTGCTCCCAGTTTAGCCTGGTTGCTCCCGATTCAGCTGAATTGGTAGTGGTGGCGGTGGGAGGCTCCGCCCACCCACCCAGACGATTCTGCGCATGCACGCAAACAAACCAGTAGTAAACTGGCTAGCAATCCACCACTGCTTGCAATAGTTTTGATTGTGCCTTCCTTTCTCTTTCTCTTTTCATAATAAAATTGTAACATGTTTAGATACCCTAACAGTTCACAAGACTGTACATTAAAGAGCATATAACCCCCAAAACAGACGGGTCAGGACTTTCTTTCTGAAGTGTGTTTATGTTGTTGCTGATAGCACACTTTCATCTTGTGTCAACTCTGTCTCTTCAGGATTTTTTCCCCTGTGAAAAAGGCATCTTCTGAAGTTCTCGCTGTGTTCTTTTAGAGAGAAATTGTCTACTTACTGTCTCATTCAAACAGTAAGACAAAAATACAGCTGTAGACCTTCACATTCCAAAATCGGTGCATCAAAGATATTCCTAGCCTCAGTACAAACTTGATATGGAGGGAAAGAAGCTGCTTCTTCCCAAGACAGAGGAATATTGAAAATACAGTATCTTAGAATGGGATAGAACTATAAGTTGCAGAAGTAATTTAAGTGACTAAAAAGGACAGAGGTTAAATATATAGTATTGTTTTTTCGAAAATGTTTTAGTCTGGCCAGCTTGGTTTTATCATCTTGAGGCCACATAGAGAAGTTTACTGAGTCCCTGAATCAGCAGCAAAGAAAGTGCCGATCTGTGTCTGGTATACAACCCATAATTGTGTTTGTTTCTTTTCAATTGGGTCATGGGTTATCTAGTTCAATCCATACATATATAATTATTATTATGTTATGATGTTATGTTATTACATTACATTATATCCTAATTGTATATTTTGTATATGAATATTTTTTTCCCAATTTGTAACCTGTACTTTCAACATGCAATGTGACCTGTACTGTCATAGATGGTTTCTCATGAAAATTCTCTCCCTAGAATTTTTTTCTGAGCTAAGGCTTACTATACTACTGTTCTCTTATATCATTCGTTCAGAGAATGTTTTACATGTAAGGTGAAAGGGACATCAGAAATTTTTTTTTAAAGATGAAAATAAGAACGTAAGAGAGAAAAGGGGGAGACAGAATTTGCAAGGGAAAGCAAGATGTTCCTCAAAGAGCAAAAGGTTGGCAACATTTAAAGAAAGAAGTGAGAAAAAGATAAATGGAGAAGACATTAGGGGAAATTCACATGAATGGCTGCCTTTTGATGAGAAGAATCAAATAAGGTGGGAACACATGCCCTAACATAAATAATGCCATAAAGAAATCAGCAGGTGGTAGACTTAATCAAAAGCTTGCTGATTTTTTTTATTACATTATTAATGGTTGTCAGGCCTGCAGCCATGTTCCTTTTGGATCTTTGGCCTGCCACACTTCTTTCTACTATGCTGTTTCATTAGTGGGGAGTTGTGAGGGGGGATAGTAAGGTGTAGAATGTGATGCAGCGAAAATAAAATTCCGATCGCCGGTGACGTCATTGGCTATGGCGGCAGGCTTGGAGATTGCTCCGAAGCCGTGCTGACAATCAGGGGGTCTGGCGGCAGAGAGAGCTGCCGTTCGCTGTCTTGGAGGGACTCAGCGAAGAATAGAGGTGCTTCTCTGCAGGCGGGGGGAAGTGCAATCTCCTCGGCTAAACAGAGGCTCTGCATTGATCCCAGACTCCTGGAGAGGGACGCGTGAGCTGTCCCAGCCATGATACAGCATTTTTGTCCGGCGTAGGATTTTTTGGAGTGAATCTGGACGCCCTAACTTTTTTGAAGTGTAAGTTGGATTTACTATTTGGTTACTGCATCTCTGGCAATCTTTTTTTTCCTCTTTGATGGGACTTTTAGCGGCAACTAAGACAAACAGGAGTAAATGAACTAACAATTGAAGACGGATTTACATTATAAAGAGTCGTTGAAGACGGCTTAGGTTGGTGGAAACAGAAGAGGGAAGTTTGTTTTTTTTTTCTACCCAGAGGCATAGCTGACAGTACTCAGCGAATCTGCTTAGCTTGCTATCAAGACCTGTGGAAAACTTTTTTGCTGAGTAACCAGCGAACTTGCCCTGCTTGCTATTAAGACTTTTGGAAAACTTTTGCGCAGAGGCTCCACGTGAGACAGTCAATATTATATCCACCGTGTGCATTGTTTTCTCTTTTCTCCTTTTGGAACTGGTGTTGGACACTTGAAAGGTGAACACTTCAAGTTGAACCTTTTTTCCTTTTTTATTCTCTTCCCTTTGAGGTTTGTTTTTTCTATTTTTCTTTTTGTGTTGAGGTATTTGCCTCCCCCTCTTTCCTTTCTTCCTGATATGAGCCCCTCCCTGTACCTTTTTTAGACCTTTTTATGGGACTATATTTATATATATATTTTCTGTATAGATAGCAGCAAAATAAGTTGGAACATTGCTCAAACTGGTAGCAGATAGCTTATGAAACAGTGGGATATTCTTAACTTAATTGATATGAGCTGGGCAAAGGTGGGAAAAAAAACCTCGACATTACCTACTCAGCCGTCCCCATCTTCAACTCCTCCAATAACACACAGAACTTCAGACAATATGGCTGGGGTAGAGAAGGCACCCACATTGCAAAGTATACAGACAACTTTGCTATCGATACAAAATAGTATTGCTAGGAATCAAGAGACCACCGAAAAATCCCTGGCCGACATCAAAAATGAAATGGGAGACATGAGGGGTGAACTGAAACAGTTGAATTTACAGCAAAAGGAGATTTGGGCAAAAATGGAGAAACAGGAGGGTCAAATTCAAGAGTTAGGAGTAAAAATGAAGGAAAGTGAAGAGAATATGGCAAGGTGGGAAATGAGGCAGCTACATACTAACAGAAGGTTGGAGGATGAGATTGCTATGTTGGAATTAGAAAAGTCAGCCTTCTTTCTCAGATTTCAAAATATCCCAGAGGAAAGAGGGGAGAAACTGAAAGAAATCATGGTGGAGATGATAGCAGGGATCGCCCAGAAAGAGAAATTGTTGATACAGAGTGACATTGATGACGTATATAGAGTCTACACTTCTTATACTAGGAGACAGAAACTGCCACGTGAAGTGCACGTGAGGTTTACTAAGCGATCCCTGAGGGAAGAAATTTACCAGAAGGCACGTAATCAGAATACCATGTATGCGGGGGAGATGGTCATAGTACTAAAACAGATACCAAGAAGAGTGAGGGAAAGGAGGCAGAAATATTAGGACCTAACAACACAACTGAGGAAACTTCAGGTGATGTATAGGTGGCTTTTCCCAGAAGGGTTATCTTTTCTCTGGCAAGGCCAGAGGTTTCGGATTGAATCATTGCAAGATGCGCAAGACTTTATCGAAAGCCAGTTGAAGAAGGGAACTCAGAATAACGAGGGAGAATTGGACAATAAAAGCCAAGGAGAGGAGCGAAAGAATAGTGTCCCGGGAGATGAGAAAGGGGGAAATGAGAAACAAAGCAGAGATGAGAGACCGCAAACGAGGCAGACAACAAAAGCTAAAGCCTTAAACAAATAAACATGGCGGATGAACTTCGCCTAATTTCCTTAAATATAAATGGTTTGAATTTACTAAGAAAGAGAAATAAAATACTGAATGCTTTACGGAAAAAGAATTGTGATTTGACATGCTTGCAAGAAGTACATATAGCGAACCACCAGCAAAATGTGTTGTATTACCCCCGGCTGGGTATTATGTATACAAGTTTAGCAGATGAAAAGAAAAGGGGCATTGTGTTGTATGTTAAAGACCATATCGATTCTAAATTGGTGTATACGGATGGGGAGGGTAGAATCTTAATGGTCGAATTGAAATTTGGTCGATATAAAATCTTGCTGGTGGCTATATACGCACCGAATGACAACCAAAGTACCTTCTTCAGAAGGTTGCATTTAAAAATTGCAGAGTTAGGCTATGATCATATTTGTGTGGTGGGTGACTATAACGCGGTGGCAGATAGGACAATGGACTACAACCCAGGAAACATCCAAAAGGGGGGGAAATTAAGAGAAAGGAGGAGAGTTCTCCCCAAAACCTTTGAAGACATGAGGGAGGAATATGAATTAAAGGATGTATGGCGTGAACTCCACCCACAGAAACAACAATTTACTTTTTTTTCACATAGACACCAATCCTGTTCTAGGATCGACATTGCCTGGTTGACACCAGAAATTGGGGACTTGATTAAGGAAGCAGCAATTGAGGTCAACACTTGGGCCGATCACAATCCACTCTTATTGGTGTGGAAGGGAGTAAGGCAGGGGAGGAAGAGAAGGTGGATGATGAATACAGAGATAGTGAAAGAACAAGAATTTCAGCAAATGTTTAAAAGGGAAATGAGGTTTTTTTTTTGAAGAAAATAGGAAAGGAGTAACCCCACAAATACTTTGGGATACGGCCAAGGCTTATATGAGAGGCCTAGCTATTAAACATACAATAGGTACCCACAAGAAAAAATTAGAAGAGAGGGCAAAATGGGTAACTAAACTGGAGGTGGTAGAAAAAGCCTTGCAACAGAACCCACTAGACGATAGGAAAAAAGAAGAAATGGCTAGAATTAAGCATGGGATCTCTCTTTTAGACCAGGAGGATGTCGCTCGAAAACTTAGGGGGATTAAGCAAAACTTTTTTGAGCATGCCAACAAACCGGGTCGCTGGCTCTCTTATAGACTTCGAAAAGAAAGAGAGAGCAGACGTATAGCTCAACTGCAGAATAGTAAAGGGGAATTAGTAGAAACCAAGGGGGAGAAACAGGAAATTATCCAAGGCTTTTTTCAGCAACTATATAGTAGGGAAGAAGTTTCTGAGGTCCAAATTAAGGAATTTTTAGATAATGCAAATCTACCCAAGATTTCAAATGAAGCAAAAGGGGTACTGAACCAAAAGATAACATTAGAGGAACTAGAAAAGGCAGTTAAAAAAATGGGAAACAACAAAACTCCAGGCATGGATGGTTTGCCAGTTGAAATCTATAAATCTTTTTTGGAAATTTTAGGACAAGAGATGATAGCAATATTTAATGCTGTCTTGATGGATTCTATTGCACCGAAATCATGGGCTGAGGCTTATATAACCCTTTTGCCTAAAGTTGGAGCTGACCGTACCCAAATTAAAAACTATAGGCCCATTTCACTTTTGAATGTGGATTATAAAATTTTTGCAGCTATATTGGCAGATAGACTCAAATTTTTCCTTAACAAATTTATACACCCTGATCAGAACGGCTTCCTGCCGTCAAGGCATTTGAAAGACAATGTCAGAATTATTTTGGATGCCTTAGAATATTATGAAGCTCGGCCAGATAAACAAGTGGCCTTTATGTTTCTTGACGCACAAAAGGCTTTTGATCGGGTAAATTGGAATTTTATGTTGTCACAACTAGAAAACATGAAGTTTGGAGAAAGCTTCTTAAATGCAATTCGGGCAATTTATGTACGACAAACCGCGACAATATTGGTAAACGGAGAAGAGGCGGGTGACATTGTGATTGGTAAAGGCACAAGACAAGGATGCCCGCTATCCCCCCTATTGTTTATCCTCACATTAGAACCCCTTCTTAGAATAGTGAGAAGCGATACACAAATTAAAGGGTTACGAGCTAAAGCTCAGGAATTTAAGGTCCAGGCTTTCGCCGATGACCTTGTTTTTATCCTGGAGGACCCTATGGCGTCTGGGATACAACTTTTACGTAAAATAGAGGAGTACGGCAGGATAGCGGGGCTACGTATAAACAAAGAGAAGACAAAACTGTTAATTAAAAATATGACTCTGAACCAGAAAAGGGAAGTACAAAGCCTGTTAGGGATCAACATGGCCCACAAAGTACAATATTTGGGAATTTGGCTGACGGAGAGATGTTCCTCTATCAAGGTAGATAACTATATGAAATTGCTACAACAGGTATCCAAAGATATGACTAATTGGAGTAGCAAACAATTGTCTCTGATGGGCAGGATTGCGACAGTCAAGACATATGTATTACCAAAATTTTTGTTTTTGTTTCAAACGGCACCAACTAAATTGGACAAAAATTTTTTTAAATCCTTGGAGACAATAGTGACACAGTTTATATGGCAAGGAAAGAAAGCACGAATCAAAGCCCAAACTTTGCAAAAACGCAGAGAACTGGGAGGCTTCGGAGTACCCAATTGGGAAGCATATTATAACGCAGCAATCATGACATGGGTGAAAGATTGGGTGATGTTGAATAGAAGGCGCCTATTGGCTATAGAGGGACATGACCTCCCCCAGGGATGGCATGCCTCCCTCTGGCAAGAAAGAGACACCCCCCATAGGTACTTCATGGGACATTATATTCGGAAGATTTTGATGGGGGTCTGGGAAAAAATGAGGAAAAAATATTATCTTAGGGTTCCGTGTTGGTTGGCACCATTAGAGGCCTTAACGCATCCGAGTTTATTTAATTGGACAAGAAACATAACATATAAAGATATCATGACAAAAGAGGGCAACATGAAAACAAAAATGGAATTAGAGCAACAGGGAAGGAATTTGGAATGGTGGGAATATTTACAGGTTAGAAACAGGTTTAAAAGTGATAAGGCACGTTTCGGGATCTACCCAAACCCTCAGGGGCTAGATAAGATTTTGTTTGGTGGAGACAAGAAAATGTTATCGAAGATCTACCAATTTTTGACCTGCCAAGATACTAATGAAGAGATGGACAAAAGCCTTCTAATAGTATGGGAGAGAAACCTAGGTTATGAAATTGAAATGGGCAAATGGTGGGAGCTATGGAGTAAGACCATTAAACTTACAACATCCACTGCATTCAAAGAAAATATATACAAGATGGTTTATAGGTGGCACTTCCCCCCAACGAGGTTAGCCAAGATGTTTCCTGGGTTATCTCCATTGTGTTGGAAATGTGGAAGAAAGGAGGGCACATTCTATCATATTTGGTGGTCCTGTACTGAGGCCACGAAATATTGGAAAAGGATTAAAAAATGGTTAAAAGAGGTTACCGGGGCAAACATTGAATGGAGACCTGAGAACCTGTTACTAAGCATCAAACCAGATAACATAAGCAGTTCAATATGGCACTTGAGCCTGCATATAATTGTGGCTGCAAGAATAACCTATGCACAATCTTGGAAATCCACCACTATACCGTCGGAAGATGCTATAATTAAAAAGATCTACGAATGTGCAGAAATGGACAGAATGACGGGCTGGCTGAGAGACAAAGGAGAAACAGAACATTATCTTAGCTGGAACCTATGGTATATGTGGGCGACTAGGAGAACAGCAGGGACTTAAAATGGGGAAAGTTAACGTAGGTACCGTAATAGATCCCTGAATCTTGCAATGAGAAGATGTGGCTTAGAGACCTAATAATGAGGAAAGAAAGAAAAAATTGGGCTGTGAATGACTGTCACCGTGGGGGGGGAGGGGGGTTGTATGTTTAAAACGGCATTTGTATCTGTATGTTTTACTCTATATTGTTATGTATGATTTGTCTTGCTTATGTCGTTGTATTTATGTTGTTGTATTTTTCTTCTTGTTTTTTAAAGGTAATAATGTTTAATAAAAATTATATTTAAAAAAAAGAAAAGAAAATAAAATTCCTTTCTAGATTGCCAAGGTCATCTTTTGTCTCAGCACCTCTGCACCTGACTGGAACTGGATGGGTGGAACTGCCAGCATGGCAGTGGAAGATTGGACCATGTGATGGACTTGTGGGCATGGGGGCAAGATCATGAACTTTAACTTTGAGGGGGAAACGGAAGAAGCTTCAGATTCAGGTTTTCCCTCAGATCTGCCAGGATGGCTCTCTTAATAAATTGGAACTTTGAGCTGTATGTTGCCTTGGACTCTAATTTAATTTTGGAGGTTATCTGGAACGCTGACAATGGTACTCTAAATCAAACTATAGTTTCACAAAAGCAGAGTTGATTTTGTTAGGTTTTAACATCCAAACAGGTTACATGTTTTATTGGTGATTCAACTTTGTTCTATGACTATATTGAGGATTTGATTTATTTCATTCCCTTTGTACTACCTTAGTCTCTTAAGCAAGGTAGAAAGATTTGTAAGAAGAAACGTATCTTGTTCAATCCTGTACAAAGAATTCTGTTCAAATATCTGGATAGCAAAAACATTTTTACTATATTCTCCTCTCACATAGTAATTCACTGAGGATTGAAGAGCTAAAAGATATAGTTAGCTATGACCAAGTTTAACTATATTTCCGGATCACAGATTCATGTCGCAAGCTATATTTGCTGCTCAGTCAAGCCACAAATCTTTCTATATCACTTCTTTATAGCCTTCCATGTTGCGATGGTGATCTATTTATTTTCACTTGTATTGTCGTAGGTTGCATTAACAGAGGGATAGAATCATGATCACCAGGGGTAGGATTCAATTTTTTTTAGTACCGGTTCTGTGGGCGAGGCTTGGTGGGTGTGGCTTGGTGGTGGTCATGTGACTGAATGGGAGTGGCCAATTCAATGTGAGTGACATCAAGTTGGCCATGCCCACTCAGTCACAAGATGCTCCCTCCACCAAGCCACAACCACAGAACTGGCAGAAAAGGCAGCTCCTGTGGCCTGTCCCTTTTGGTCCCCCCTCCCCACCACATCAAAGTACCTTAAAGGGACACCACAGTCCAGTTGCCTTCCAAGTAACTCCGCTGTGACGCTGTCCCTCTGGCACAGCAGACCATTCTCCTGGCCGGGTGTGGCAGTGGAGTGTGGCTGCGCACGCGCACTAGCAGGCAATAGGGGGCATATGCTTAGCTGGCGCAATGAACAGGGTGGTGATGGCAGCAATGGGAGTTCAGGCCTCTTTTTTGGCCTGTAGCTTTTGGTAGTTTCTGGCTCAAGAAGCCTCCCAGCCACTGCCTCTTTGCCAACTGGAAGCGAGCTGGCAGTGGCAGCTGCAGGCTTCTTGCACCGCAAACCACTGACCTCCTCTTCTTGAACGTGCCAAAAAAGAGCTTCAGTTCAGTCCTACCACTGTCACTGGCCACCCGGTTCTTCTGGCGTAGCAGTAGCAGACAATGGGTTGTGCGTGCATGGCTGACACAAAGAATAGGGTGGCAATGGTGTCTAAAGCTCTTTTTTTGCATGAGCTGAAGTGTGAGCTCAGGTTTCTACCCTTTTCTACATATTTATTAACTATATGAATTCTTCCGGTTAATAAAAATAAATATATCAAATGGATTATAATAGCAAATCACATTGTTCTAATCACTTTTACTGAACCTCATCAAAGGACAATGATGACTTACATAAATATATAACAAGACCTTTTAGCTTTAGCCCACAAATATTATTTAACACATGATTGCTTATTAATGACAGTTGCATTTGGGGGCTTCCAGAACACATGAACTTGTCTAATAACAGATTGGTGTTCAAGACCCACAGAGAACTGATTTTGTGGAAAGCCAGAAAACCAGAACCCAGAAAAGATGTTGGTGGTTCACTAGTTGAAGCACTGAATAAGCTGTCCTGGCAGCAGTTGCCAGAAATTCAGAAGCACTGCCAGATCTAGGCTCAGAAGAAAGTGAACCTGCTCAGAACAGATTGTGCACCAAATCTGACACTGATTGTCTTGTTGACCACCATAATTTCTTTCTTGCCTGGAATAAATTGTTACTTGGTAGTTCCCATCCACCCTAATTCCGTTTTGGATTGGCTCAAAATCGCCACAATTTCCCCAGACTCACAAGTAAAGGAAAATTCAGAGCCAGGAGATAAGCATATTGAAGATTTAAAACTCCAGATTCATTATTTTAATTAACAGAAAGAATAAGATGAGAAATGCAGGAATTCCAGAGACCAGAAGCAAGGAAAGGAACAGATGCCCCATATATCACTGTCTTCTTGCACTTGCTTGCTGTTGGATAAAAGCTACCACAAAATAATAATAAACACTATCCTCTAATGAATAAATAATCTTATCTGAAGGTTATCTGCAGTGGTGGGATTCAGCCAGTTCGGGCCGGTTCAAGTGAACCGGTTGTTAAATTGCTGGCTGGTT